>NW_007252899.1:442852-450068 GCF_000164805.1 Carlito syrichta | reverse complement strand
TTCTTTTTTTTATTTATTGTAGAGATGCGGTCTCACCAAGTTGCCCAGGCGGGTCTTGAACCCGCAGGCTCAAGCAATCCACTCACCTCGGCCTCCCAAGGTACAGGTTTACAGGCTGAGCCACCGAGCCCGGCTATATGAAAACTTCTGTACATTAAAATACATCATCAAGAAAGTAAAAAGACAACCTATAGAATAGAAGAAAATATTTGCAAGTCATATATTTGATAAGGGTTTAATATTCAAAATATAAAGGAATATCTATAACTCAACACCAAAAAGACAAACTAATTACAAGATAGGCAAAAGAACTTGAATAGACATTTCTCCAAAGAAGATATACAAATAACCATATATGATAAACACACGAAAAGATGTTCAACACCAGTAGTCATTAGGAAATGCAAATCAAATCCATAGTAAGATACCACTTCATACCTAGGATGGATATAATAAAAAAAAGGCCATGGCCGGGCACAGGGGCTCATACCTATAATTCCAGCACTTTAGGAGGCCAAGGTGGGAGGACTACTTGTGTCCAGGAGTTCAAGACCAGTCTAGACAATGTAGCAAGACCTCATCACTAAAAAAAATTAATTTGATTGGGCATGGTGGCTCATGCCTGTAATCCCAGCACTTTTAGAGGTGGAAGTGGGAGGATTAGCAAGACCTCATCTCTACAATAAATAAAAAAATTAGCCGGGCATGGTGGTACACACCTGTAGTTCCAGCTACTTGGAAGGCTGAGCCGGAGGGATCACCTGAGCCCAGCAGGTTGAGGCTACAGCGGCTGTCAGCATGCCACTCCAGCTTCAGTGATAGAATGAGACTCCGATTCAAAAAAAAAGAAAATTTGCTGGGCGTGATGGCACACACCTGTAGTCCCAGCTACTCAGGAGGCTGAGGCGGAAGGATCACCTGAGTCCAGGAGGTTGAGGCTATAGTGAGCTATAATCATGCCACTGCATTCCAACCTGTGCGACAGAGTGAGACCCTGACTCAAAAAATAAAA
Organism: Carlito syrichta; assembly: GCF_000164805.1. Lineage (NCBI taxonomy): Eukaryota > Metazoa > Chordata > Mammalia > Primates > Tarsiidae > Carlito > Carlito syrichta. The sequence goes on along the minus strand of NW_007252899.1, from coordinate 449,056 downwards.
AATAAAAATAGGCCAGGCTCGGTGGCTCAGTCTGTAATCCCAGCACTTTGGGAGGATAAGGTGAGTAGATTGCCTGAACCTGCAGGTTTGAGATCAGCCCGGGCAATGTGGTTAGACCTCATCTCTACAATAAATAAAAAATTAGCTGGGTATGGCAGCATGCACCTGTAGTTCCAGCTACTTGGAAGGCTGAGGTGGAAAGATCATCTGAGCCCAGCAGGTCAGCACTTGGGTGGCCGTGAGTGTGCTATTGCACTCAAGCCTGGGCAACAGAGTAAGACTCCAACTCAAATAAATAAATAAATAAATATTTTAAAAATAAATAAATAAAATAAAAATAAAAAAGCATCAGCTACTTGAGAGGCTGAAGAAGAATGCTTGAGTCCAGGAGTTTGAGGCAAGCCTAGGTAAGAGAGTGAAACTGCCGCTAAGAAGAAAAAAAGAAGGAATATAACAAATGTTGGCAAAAATATAGAAAAACTGGAGTCTTCATACATTGCTGATGGGGATGTAAAATGATGCAACCACTGCGAAAAACATCTGGGTGGTTCCCCAAAAAAGTTAAAAATAAAATTACTGTATGACCCACTAATTCCACTCTTAGGTGAACCTCTAAAAGAACTGAAAAGAGGGACTCAAACAATATATATACCAATGTTCATAGCAGCATATTCACAACAGCCACAAGGTGGAAGCAACCCATGTGTCCATCAACAGATGAAGGATAAACAAAATTTGGTATATATAAACACAATAGAATATTATTCAGTCATAAGAAGAAATTAAGTTCTGGGTCTGGCACAGTGGCTCATGCCTAGACTCTCACTGCTTTAGGAGGCCAGGACAGAAAGATCACTTGAGACTAGCAGTTTGAAAACAACCTGGGTAACATATTAAGACCCTCTCTCAACAAAAAATAAATAGAAATTAGCTGGGCGTGGTGGCACACACCTTAGTCCTAGTTGCTCAAGAAGCTGAGGCAGGAGGATTGCTTGAACCCAAAAGTTTGAGGCTGCAGTGAGCTATGATCATGCTACTGCACTTCAGCCTGGGTAACAGAGTGAGACTCTGACAAGAAAGAAAGAAAGGAAAGAAAAGAAAGAAACAAAGAAACAAAGAAACAAATAAACAAACATAAAATAAATCAGACACAGTAAGACAAATATTGTAGGATTCTACTTTTCTAACCTATCTAGAACCAAGTAGATTCATAGAGATAGAAGTAGATTAGAGGAGGAGGACATGAAAAGTAATTGCTTAATGGATAGAGTTTCTGTTTGGGATGATGAAAAAATTTTGGAAATAGGTAGTGATGATGGTATTAGTTTCACAACATTGTGGATATAATTAATACCACTGAATTGTACACTTAACATGGATAAAATATCACACTTTATATCATACATATTTTACTATACACACACACACACACACACATACACACATACAGACACCAAGAATACCCCTATGGCTCTGTATGCCAGCACAAGCCTCTTCTGGCTTTTCCCCATGAGACAAGGAAGGCCCTGCACAGAGTTCAAAAGAAAGCATTAAAGTATTCGGGCCTCATGTCAGGGCCAGAAGTCCCTTACCACAGAGCAAATGGTAAGAGTGAACACAAACCCAGTTCTTTTTACTTCCACCAATTTCTTTTTAGAGGAAAGGAGGATGTTATGGACAGGCAAACCTATAGACAAGTTAAATAACTGCTACATAAAATACATGAACCAATGACTATAGGACTTGAAACATTTTAAATTTAAGCTCCATCAACGGATGTCTCCAGACCCACAGAGTTCTGGTGGGAAGTGACGAGGAGGAAAGAAGAAACAAGGTCTTCCGCCTAAGGGCTGAGATGGCTCTTGGGGGCTCAGGAAGGTACCAGCTCTGCTATTCACTCACCCTCAGGTAAAAGGGCCAGTCATCACTGTCCCTACCCCAGACTTCCCAAGAACTCCTAGGAGCTCACCTGACAAAGTTTCATCTTGACATAACACCTTAGCCACAGCTTAGCAGGCTGACAATCTTGTTCCTATCAGAACCTGCCCCAGATAAAGGCATCAACAGCTTCTACAACAGAGGAAATCTCTGGGACCATGGTTATAAAACGGTCCCTGGAAGAGGGTTCAGGAAAAACACCATCTGACATTTAGGTCTGAAATGAGGGCTTATATTTTGGTATTGGAGATTCTATTTCATAGTCTGATGGACCTACTGAAAGCCACGGTCCATCATAACATTGGCTGCTATGTGTAAGCTTCTCCTCCTACAACCATACCCCATTCTGCCCCTCTGCCAGGAAGCCATACAGTCACCCACTGGGTCCAAATCTGTGCAGGGCCCCCACTGAGAGGAAGAACATTAAGTACTGCAGAATGAATGGACTGGGTCCCAGTACTATCCAGCAAAGAATAGACCAGAAAGCAAAAAGGCCTCAAGTTAGAATGTGCTTGTACAGAGAAAGGTGGTTCTGAGCATAGGATACACTTGAGTACCCAGTGCAAGGAGACCCTTGTGTGCTCAATGTCACCAGCACTATCAAAGCATCCAGACAGAAAGGAGCAGAACAGCCCCTATGGGTGGCCCTACGTTCTAAGCTCCTTCTCTAAAGCACTGACAGAATCTCAAGAATCCTCTTGCCTCGGCCTCCCAAAGTGCTGGGATTACAGGCTTGAGCCAATGCACTCGGCCTTGTATTCTTTTACAGCTTACAAATTTTTGGCAAAATAAAAATACATCTTGATTTTTTTTTTTTTTTTTTTGAGGTGGAGTCTCTCGCTCTGTCGCTCAGGCTGGAATGAAGTGGCACGCTCACAGCCACTGCAGCCTTGACCTGCTGGGCTCCAGCGATCCTTCCATCTCAGCCTTCCAAGTAGCTGGAACTACAGGCACACACTACCACACCCGGCTAATTTTTTGATTTATTGTAGAGACAGTCTCGCCAAGTTACCCAGGCTGGTCTCAAAACCCTGGGCTCAGGCAATCCTCTTGCCTCTGCCTCCCAGAGTGCTGGGATTATAGGCTTGAGCCACCACTCCCAACCTATCTTGATTTTTTAAAAAGCAAATATAACTACTGATAAACTCCTAGCATAACAGTTGTTATTAAAACAGAAGCACCACGCCAGGTGTGGTGGCTCACATCTGTAATCTCAGCATTTTAGAAGTACTCTATAAAAAACAGTCCATGCCAGTTTCAGACACATGGCTTTGTAAACTGGGTTATAACCAATTCTACTGAATAAACCATCCCCTCTGCTTATTTCCTCTTAATTCAACTCTGCCTTGGCACTGTCCTTTAGACAATATGAGCTGAATCCTCAGACCAATCGGGGATAACTACCTTTCTCCTCTATCCAATTCTCATCTTCCAACCACCTCTGCCCTGAGGGCTAGTAGGTTTCATCCCATGATGAAACTCTAACCGAAAAATTACAGCTTCCTGGTGTACTGTGCATGAGAAAAATTCTGGGCTCTGTCTGGACAAGAATAAGTGCTATTATCAATCAGTAACATTGGCCACAGAAGCTGAGGGTGTTGTGGGGGGATATCTGAGCCTTGACATTTGCCATCTCCAACCTAAATTAAACTCCCCTGCAACTCCAAGCCATTTCTAAGTCCAAGAGGAAAGAGAGGAGGAGAAGCATAAGAAGGGTGCCAAGGGCTTCTTCAGGCCCTCCCCCACTTCCCTACACAGTACAGAGCATCTTGTTCTGGCTCCTTCATGACAGAGGGGCTGGGCTCTGATCCACCGCCAAGTCACAACGCCAACGATCCTAGAGCTACAAAGACGTTTTATGTGGATTTTGAATAGAATTGCTGGAGAGGCAGAGGGACATCCTTGCATGTAGACATGATTATCCATCTCTCTCCCAGTGATGAGTCACTCTTTTCCAACTTGACTCCTGACCGCACAGACCTGCTTGGGATCCTTTATTCCTTCTCAATAGGCCCAGAACAGAAATGGCACATGGTGCCTGCCACACAGGACTGCGAAGCTCATGTGCCTGTGCTCTTGCCTGATGAGATCCTGCTTCCCTTCTTACATGGTGATCCATCTAGGGGAAAGACCAGAGAATGTTCCAGAGAATGAAGAAACAACAGGGGAAGGCAAATGGGGCGGGTGTGAAGTGAATTCCAGGAATCTCTCTAGAAGCTGATCCTTGATCAAGGAAAGCCCCAGCTATAAAGAAGGCAGCCATACTCCCTACTCTCAGCTGACAGTTGCAGGCTGAGTGGCAACATACAGTGAGTAGGAAGGACCTACCAAAAAAGTGGCCACCATGTGGACTCCAGTTCTCTTACCCAGCGACAGAGCTATATCTAGGTGTCCAACTAGACCAAGGCTTTAACCTCCAACACAGGTAAGAAATACAACATTCAAGATGCTCCAGAACCTAAATATTCCATGTCTCCCAAAATAGCACAATGTGTTACCTGGGGAGAGAGGCAGCCCAAAGCTTGGCATCTGCCTGTGAGGCTATCAGCTCCAGGGGGGCAGTCAGGGAGAACAGGGTATAACCACCACCTATATCTGCCTAGGGCAAGGACAGCACCTACTTCTCAGGGCAAGCAGGACAAGGCCTTCCCCAGTTCCACATATGAACACCAAACTTCTCAATAGCACTGTACAATGCACAGACTGGATTGTGGGGGATCCAGGGAAAAGGATCAGCTACAATCTGTCTCTAGGCTGGAGGGGTCTAGGTTTAGGTGGCCTTCGAGACCAGGAATGTGATAGGCGAGAGCTTAATTAACTGAGTGGCTCTCTGGTTCTCCATGGAAAATCACTTTGGGTAATTCTGACTCATGAGAGAAAGATGCTCGGTGGCTCAGCCTGTAATCCCGTGCCTTTGGGAGGCTGAGGTGAGTGGATTGCCTGAGCCCGCGGGTTCAAAATCCGCCTGGGCAGGCGAGACCTCATCTCTACAATAAATCAAAAAATTAGCCGGGCATGGTAGCGTGCACCTGTAATTCTGGCTACTCAGAAGGCTGAGGTGGAAGGATCACCGGAGCCCAGCAGGTCGAGGCTGCGGTGGCCGGGAGCAGCCACTGCACTCCAGTCTGGGCAAAAGAGTGAGAGTCTGACTCAAAAATAATAAATAAATAAATAAATAAATAAATAAATAAATAAATAAATAAATAAATAAAAAAAACAAGGGATGGGCTAGGTGTGGAGGCTCATGCCTATAATCCCAGCAAAGGTGGGAGGACTGCTTGAGCCCAAGACTTCAAGATCAACCTAGGCAACAAAGCAAGACCGTGTCTCTTCAAAAAAAAAAAAAAAATCAAACAATTAGCCAGGCACGGTGGTACATGCCTGTAATCTCAGCTACTCAGGAGGCTGAGGTGAAAGGAACACCTGAGCACAGGAGGTTGAGACTACAGTGAGCTGTGAATATGCCACTGCACTCCAGCCTGGGTGACAGAATGAGGACTTGACTCAAAAAAGAAAACATAGGATGGTGTTGCCTTTCATACTGGGAATCAGCAAAACCAAAATACCAGAGAACTCCAGCATAAGCATAGTCCTTCCACCTCCAAAGAGTCTTCCTGGCTACCAGTCCTCAACACCCCACCCCTGCATCTTACTATAGAGGAGAAAGGCCAGACAAGAAAGAAAAGACAACTGCTGTGAGAAAACCACACTCAGAGCCAAGGACCTAAAGCCACTGGTCCACCCTGGACAGGGCTCTCAGTCAGAGAGACCTTATTGAACCAGACCAGCAGATTTTCTTCTTCCCTGACCACTCTCAAAAAGCATGGGTAGCCAAGCACAGTGGTTCAGACTTGTAATCCTAGCCCTTTGGGAGGACGAAGTGAGAGGATTGCCTTTGTCCAGAGGTTCAGACCAGCCTGGGCAACTTGGCAAGACCTCGTCTCTACAATAAATCAAAATTAGCTGGGTGTAGTAGCACATACCTGTAGTTCCAGCTACTTGGAAGGTTGAGGTGGAAGGATCGCCTGAGTCCAGCAGTTCAAGGCTGCGGTGGCCATGAGCGTGCCACTGCACTCCAGTCTGGGTGACAGAGTGAGACTCCAACTCAAAAAAAAAAAAAAAAAATAGCCGGGATCGGTGGCTCAGCCTGTAATCCCAACGCCTTTGGGAGGCTGAGGTGAGTGGATTGCCTGAGCCCACAGGTTCGAGAACTGCCTGGGCAGGCGAGACCTCATCTCTACAATAAATCAAAAAATTAGCCGGGCG
>NW_007252899.1:434724-442510 GCF_000164805.1 Carlito syrichta | reverse complement strand
CAAAAAAAAAAAAAAAAAGCATGGGTAGATCCAGAGTCCCCACAAACTGCTGCTGGCCTCAGGATAAAGCCCACGCTCCCTGGCCACAGCACACAAGGTATATATATATATATTTTTTTATTTGAGTCAGAGTCTCTCTCTGCCACCCCAGCCTCGCCTGCTGGGCTCCGGCAATCCTTCCGCCTCAGCCTCTCAAGTAGCCAGAATTACAGGCGCGCGCTACCACGCCCGGCTAATTTTTTGATTTATTGTAGAGATGAGGTCTCGCCAAGTTGCCCAGGCGGGTCTTGAACCCACGGGCTCAGGCAATCCACTCACCTCAGCCTCCCAAAGTGTTGGGATTACAGGCTGAGCCACCGTGCCCAGCTAATTTTTTGATTTATTGTAGAGATGAAGTCTCGCCATGTTTCCCAAGCTGGTCTCTAACCCCTGGGCCCTGGCAATCCTCTCGCCTCTACCTCCCAAAGTGCTGGGATTACAGCCATGAGCCACAGCGCCCAGCTACAAGGTATTTTTGATCTGGACCCTGTCTACCTCATGCTCTGTACTCTATATCTTTTTATGCACTGTTTCTTCTGCCTGAAACATATGTTCACTTTGTTTGCCTGGGACACTTTAAATCCTCTTTTCAGAGTCAGCCTCATCACCTCTTCTATGAAGCTTTCCTCAAACTCTGAGGTACAGAAGGAAGTCTATTCTCAGGCCATCCCTGGATGGATATGGCACGCACCACAGACTGACCCTTTCTATACCTCCTGTGAGGTCTCATGCCTACATTCGAGGGTCCAGCCCTGAAACTGGGACAAAACAATGGGTGCTGTGCCTTGGTGTGTAGAATGAATAGACCAAAGGAAGTCAGTTATAAGAACAACTGAAAGCTGGCTGGCTGTGGCCAGAGACCCCTGCTCAGGATCTGGGTCCAGGCATTCACTAGTTGATCATAGAACACTCCCCATGCTCTCCACGCTATCTAGTGCTCTAGTCCAGGCTTGCTGCTCTTGGGTAGAGCCACCCATCACATGTCAGGAAACCTCCGCTGCTAGGATGATGTTACAGTCTATTTTGAGGGTCATACTGGAGCATCTGTCAGCCTGGCCAACCACACCCTTCATGTGTCATCGCTAAGAGCCAGGGACACCCACAGATCCATGAACTCTGCTTAAGAAAGTTGTTCCCCCACCTGGGACCCTCAGCTTCAGGGCTAGTCCTGGAAAGATGAACCCAGATGCCGCTTATCTCCTGGCACCACTACCATTGCTATGAGGTCTCCTCGCCCCACCAGACCTGTTCCTGGAGTTCACAACTCTAGTGATTTGGCAAAACACAGCAGAAGCCCATCAGTCTGTGCCAGCTCTTAGCTAAAACACAGCCCCTCCTTCTCCATAGCACACACATGCACACGCTTTCCCCCACCCCCTCTCACATTTGGGGAGTGCCCAGAAAGCCCAGCATCCTGACATCAAGTTAGTTACCAATTAGACTCATAGGTCCAACAGGTCTCGCCTGCTGGGGAACTCCTACTCATCCATCACAACTGTGCCCAGGCTCTGCACCCTCTTGAAGAGAACCTTTCAGTCTAGTATCTACTGAGTAGGATACAGATTTCCTGAGGACAAGGCTGACCTGTGCTGGCTTTACCTCTGTTCTCCCTGCATCTAGTACAGAGCTTGGTACATAGTACCACTTGAAATGAAACCTTTTTGATTTGACTAGCATAGTTTGTTCTACAAACAATATTGTCAGAACAAAGGCCTTTCTGGAGAACAAGGACACTTACAACTGGGTTTATAAATATCACTTACAAAGGAGATGTACTTAAACCTACAGAAAAACAAGTATATAGATTCAATAGTACAGTAAGTTGATGAAGCCCATCCCAAACCATGCCACACTCCTCTGGCCCCACACAGCACTACATACCTTTCAGCTCTGTCAGAATCCTGTAAGAATTCTGTAAGAATCCTGGCTGAGTATGGTGGTTCACACCTGTAATCCCAGCAGTTTGGGAGGCCAAGTCAGGAGGATTGCTTGAGCCCAGGAGTTCAAGATCAGCCTGGGTAACATAACAAAACCCCATCTCTACAAAAAATAAAAGAAAAGTAAAATAATAGAATCCTATAAGAATATGACAGGCCATTCCTTCACTCTACCCCAAGAAGGAATGCAATAGCAGCTACAATAGGGAAAGGCAGCAGCAGCAAGGACACATGTATCTGGGATCAGGCAAGGACATCTGATAAGTTAGGCTTCTCTGCACGACTGCACTACTCCACTGCACACCCTAAGCCAGGCGGCAGCCAGGGCAGGCCACCAAACATCACAGGGAGTTAGGGCTCACCCATGGATACATCATCATCTGCACCAGCCACTTGCCAGAGATGTTGTGAGAATCAAACTAGATAACACAGGACACCTATACAACCAGTTAAAACTTGGGTAATAGACTAAACCAAGATCAGAAATACACCTCCAAAATGGACAAGAAAGGGGGAACAAACCAGTCAATGTCTGACTGCCCTATAACTGCCCTTGGCCTGCTTAAAACCACACCTGGCCCATACCAATATCTGGCTGTGTTTCCAGCCATGAGATGATTTCCAGGGATTCCATAAAGAGATAATGAAGGGCCATTCATACACTTGTCACCTGATAGCAGCCAACTGAAACAGGTTACCATAGACAGACAAGATTCGGAACCTTTTTAAAACTGAGGTTTCCAAATCAGCTCAACAGGTATCTTTACCACATGTGAAATACTGGGAATAGATGCCCACCTTTCTTTAGACTTGCAGGAAACACCTACAGTGAAGCAATCTAACATGACACAGGACCTTTTCCAGCAAGATCCATTTAAAACTGAAATGTTAATAGCCAGTTAAAGGAATTCAAATTTCTAAGTTTAAACACTCCTCTTCTGAAAAGCTTGTCTCTTTGCTCCCTAGCTCAGCTGTTATCTTAAAGGACTACAGAGAAAACAACTTTCCTCCCTACTAAGAAATGCCATGGCCAGGCTCGGTAGCTCAACCTGTAATTCCAGCACATTGGGAGGCCGAGGTGAGTGGATTGCCTGAGCCTGCGGGTTCGAGACCCACCTGGGCAACTTGGAGAGACCTCATCTCTATATTAAATCAAAAATTAGCTGGGCGTGGTAGTGTATGCCTGTAATTCCGGCTACTTGGAAGGCTGAGGCGGAAGGATCGCCGGAGCCCAGCAGGTCGAGGCTGCGGTGGCCGGGAGCATGCCACTGCACTCCAGTCTGGGCGATGGAGTGAGACTCCAGCTTAAAAAAAAAAAAAAAGAAATGCCACTCTGGTTTTTTTTTTGCAACATCAGACTTCAGCACCAACATTTAAATCAACACCATTTTAGAGGTGTTTAAGAGGCCATTCTAGCCATGCACGGTGGCTCACACCTGTAATTCCAGCACTTTGGAAGGCAGAGGCAAGAGAATTGCCTGAGTCCAAGGGTTTGAGACCAGCCTGGGCAACTTGAGACCTCATCTCTACAATAAATCAAAAAATTAGCCAGGCATGGTGGTACACACCTGTGGTTTCAGCTACTTGGAAAGCTAAGGTAGAAGGATCACCTGAGCCCAGCAGGTCAGGGCTGCGGTGGCCATGAGCATGACACTGCACTCCAGCATGGGCAACAGAGTGAGACTCCTACTCAAAAAAATAAATAAAAATAATAATAAAGGAGGTCATTCTCATCCATACTAGTTCAGGCACATTAAATATGAATTCTTCCACCAAATGATAGAAGGGTAAAATAAGAGCTTTAAAGTCCTCTAATAATTATAAGTTTCCGCTGGGCACAGGTGTTCACGCCTATAATCCCAGTACTTTGGGAAGCGGAGGCCAGAGGATTGCCCGAGTCCAGGGGCTCAAGACCAGCCTGGGCAACTTGTTGAGACCTTGTCTCTATAATAAATCAAAAAATTAGCTGGGCATGGTGGTGCACACATGTGGTTCCAACTACTTGGAAGGCTGAGATGGAAGGATCGCCTGAGCCCAGCAGGTCGAGGCTACAGTGGCCATGAGTGTGCCACTGAACTCCAGTCTGGGGGACAGAGTGAGACTCCTACTAAAAAAAAAAGTTACAAGTTTCCTATCTGTAAAGGCACTAGACAGGGATAAAAGTGAAAGATGCAATAGCTTTCTATGATCAGAATTTCAGAATCACAGAATTCTGGGGTTAAAGGAGATGCTTGCCTAGCTCCCCACAGCACAGATGAGGAGACTGAAGCCTCAAGATCTACCCAACACCACAGAGCCTTCCAAGCAGAGAAGTTACAACATCACTGAGGAAGCAGGAAGACTCTGTCTCTGGCAGTCTTGCCCTCAGCACAGTCCCTTGGCCAGGCATTTTGCATGCACCACAAGGGGAACAGTCCCTGGGAGAGAAGAAGTATTCTGAATGTTCAGGAATATACACTCAGGGTTGGCATGAAGGTCACTGGTGGGATTGGCAAACTTTCCATACCAAACCTAATGTCTGATGAGGAAAGCCTTTCCAAGGCAGCTGCAATCATATTATTTAATAACTTAAACACCCATTTTGTCACAATCATTGGAAAAAGGGGTGACTGAGAGAGGAAGGAAGAAGAGAAAGAAAAATGAAAAATCTCCCCCATGATTCCCTGGGTCTGCTTAGATGACCCTAAAATAAGAAGTCTCCCTATGCTGACTTTAATGAGGACCTTCCTAAAGCTGGTCCAACTAGTGTTCAAGTTCATGAACTGAAAAACAAGTCTATGAGCACAAGGTCACCTGATTCTGACCATGTCTATGCTGTTTACTCTGAGATGATAGGCCAGTGGCCACCACAGCTTTGATGAATGCTGCAAAGACTATATTATCCCTTTTAAGCCTACGGGGGCCCCTACATGACTAAATGCCATAAAAACAAAGCTTGAATGCAGCAAGAGTGTAAAAGGAGGGAAGTCACAAAATACCACACAGTAATGGGGGAAGTCCCATCCTGGACACCGAATTTTTAAAAGTTAATTTGTTACTTGTTTCCCCAATCTTTGAGGTATTGAATTATATCATCACTAAAAAAGAGTCTCCAGCTCTACCTCCAATGAACCTACTTGCCATCAAAGTTTGCTGCTTAGACCAGACCATACCCACAATCAAGGAAAAAAAGGCACCTCAGACCCATGCAGCTCAGCAGCTCACATCAATAACAAGTGTCAGCCAGGAGATCTTGAACTCTGACCACGAAAAACAGCTCAATGTTGGGGGAAAGAGGGTGGCAATGAGAGGCTTACCCATCTCTTCCTTTGCTGACAATCTTCACCTCAAAGTAATAAATGCCACAGGCAGCAGGTATAGGATGGGTGGCACGCACCGAGGCTGCATCTTTGTGATTTTTGCCATGACCTAATAGGGAAGGGCAAGGAAGAAATTTCAGCAGAAGGAAATGCAAATGGAGCCTCTTTCTTCTCTGCTTCATGGCAACTTCACCCCTCTGTGGCCAGAGGAAGCCCTTACACAGTCCGAGGAAAAATTAGACAACTGACTAACCATATATACTTCCCACTTTTGGCTCACCTCCTCCTGAAAATAGTAACAGTAACCCTGGCTGAGACACTGTCCTCCATACAAACAAAACAAGGGTATAGGCAACATGGGTGCATGTGAGAGATACCAGAATGCTGCTGGCAATCTCTCCTGAATCCAGGCAGCCCACCTGGGACACCAGGGGAAGGAAGAGGCAGACCTGGAAGACACCCCCTCATCTCTAGCACAGGGGCACAGACCCAGTCTGGGATGCCTGGCAGGCCGGCCAGCCCATGAGCCTCAGGCTAATGGTGGGGATGGGACCACCCCTTTCTTCAGACACTCCCAAAACTAAAAAAGTGGTGAAGGGTCCAGTTGGAGTTGGAGCCATCCTCGGACAAGCAGGGAGGCCCTGGAGTGGAAGGTCCAGTCCTGCATTGGATTTGGACACCTGTTGCAGTTCTCTTGACATAGGGTATCTCAGGGTAGAGAGAACAGGCAGTCAACCCTCGGCCTGATCAGTCCCACCATCCTGGACACCCCGAAAGGGCCAAGCCCTTACCCAGAGTACCTCGGCAGAGAAAGGGATGTGATGGGGCAGGAGCCGGGAAGCACGACCACCCTGCAGACGCTTGGCCTTGTCCCCCCGCGGCCTGACGGGCTGATACCTTTGTAGTGGACGCGGAGGTTGCCCTGGGAGAGGCCAATGTAGTTGTACTTGTCCTTGGGGCTCCAGGAGCGCGGCAGCGGCGTCTCTTGCTGGTTGACCGCGGGGTACAGGCGCTGCAGGCGCCGGCTCAGCTCCTGCTCCGCTGGGGACGGCAGCCCGCCCCCAGCACCCCCACCGGAGGTGTCTCCAGCCTGCGGGCTCCCAGCTCCCAGGTCCGCCGTCGCCGCCGCCATCTTGGAGGGAGCTGCTATTGTGTCACTGGAGGCGGGGAGGAGCGGGACCAGATCTGCCCCACTCAGCCAATGGCCCGCGAGCCTCCCGGGGCCGTAGGGAAACCGAGTCCAAGTCTGGCACCTCTCTTTGGACACTGCCACGCCTCTCCATATTTCGAACTCCATATCCCACAATGCAGAGCTACCCCGAGGCGGACCAACTCAGGCTTGTAGGCACCTCTGGGAGATGTAGTATAAACCTGCTCAGCCATAAGCCTGTCCAATGGGGGTCACGGGACACCGAAAACTACAATTCCCGCCAGCAAAGCGGCACGGGCCGCTCGACTCACCTCCCGCCCCCAGGGCCCCTGTTTATCCTCCTACCTCAGTTCTGGTAGCCAGGGTCAAATCCGCTGTAGTGACTGACTCTCAGGGCATCTGCTCCGAGGTCCGAGTCCACCTTTGCTACTTGGCCTTCCTCGGAACCCACGGGAGAAAGACTCGGGGGCGTGGTGCAACCCTGACCCCGCCCTCATCGCGGGGCTGCTGGGGCCTGGTCGCCATGGCGACGGGTTGTACACTACCACAGCTTCCCAGCCCGCGGTTGCTGGCTGCTCGCCTGCCCGAGGGTCATGGCCTCGCAGCAGCCGTGGTGCTGCAGCTTCTCCTCCGCGTCGAGGTAGGCACTGTCTGGGCTGAGGGTGGAAAAGAGGGCTTGAGTACTCCCAGAAAGGGCGCTGGCACCTGATCCGGACTTCTGCACCTCTATCCATTGGTCTGGGGCTCCAGCCCCCCAGAATCAGTGGTGCAGAAACAGTTCGAATCCTGGCTGACTTAGCCTAGTGAAGATGTTACGTGCTGGCAAAAGGGCAGGCGCACTTTATCATTAGTAGTAACAGCCAGAGTGTGTTGAACACATTATGTGCCAACTACATTTACCTCTCACAACAACTCTATAAGTAAAGAAATACTTTACTTGTTCTATAAGTAAAGAAATACTTTACTTGTTCTATAAGTAAAGAAATACTTTACTTGTTCTATAAGAACAAGTAAAGAAATACTTTACTTGTTCTATAAGAATAAGTAAAGAAATACTATAAGAAATACTTGACTTATTCTGTTACTACTAATGATAAAGTGCGCCTTCCGGCTACTCGGAAAGCTGAGGCGGAAGGATCGCCGGAGCCCAGCAGGTCGAGGCTGCGGTGAAGGGGAGCAGCCACTGCACTCCAGTCTGGGCGACAGAGTGAGACTCCAACTCAAAAAAATAATAATAATAAAATAAAGAAATACTTTAGAAGCCTGGAGAGATCATTTGTTTTACACACACTTGTAAGTGGTGGAGTTAAAATGTGAGCCAAGCTATATCCAACTCTTTTTTTTTTGAGTTGGAGTCTCAC
>NW_007252899.1:432270-434701 GCF_000164805.1 Carlito syrichta | reverse complement strand
TGGCCGCTCCCGGCCACCGCAGCCTCGACCTGCTGGGCTCCGGCGATCCTTCCGAGTAGCTGGAATTACAGGCGCGCGCTACCACGCCCGGCTAATTTTTTGATTTAGTGTAGAGATGAGGTCTCGCCAAGTTGGCCAGGCGGGTCTTGAACCTGTGGGCTCAGGCAATCCACTCACCTCGGCCTCCCAAAGCGCGGGATTACAGGCTGAGCCACCGAGCCCGGCCATATATCCAACTCTTGAACTTGAGCTCTTAGCCACAGGAATAAACTGCCTCTTCGTCCACTGGTTGGGTTTATGACAAGCATGCTTGTGGAATTGCTGGCTGACTCTAAGCAGCCCAGACACATCCCACAGCCTCCAGGTATCTCCTGCTTGTATTCAGGTGTGCAGCCTCTGGGCACTATAAAATATGACAACAAGCTTCACTGGTCCATTGACCGGGAAAGACATATATATTGACTAAAACAAAAAAAGTTTGGCAAAATACTTTTCTAGCTTTGGGGCCACAGAGAAGGCCCTTAAAGTTCCAGGAATGGTGGCTCATGCCTGTAATCCTTTAGGATGCCAAGGTGGGAGAATCATTTGAGGCCAGGAGTTTGGTGTCAGCCTGGGCAACATAGTGAGACCCTGTCTCTAAAAAAATATTTAAAAAAATTAAAAAGTAGCTAGGCATGGTGGCCTGCACCTGTAGTCCTAGCTCTTCAAAAGACTAAGGCAGGAGGATCATTAATACCTAAGAATTCAAGGCAGCAGTGAGCTATGATTGCACCACTATACTCCAGCCTGGGTGACTGAGCAAGACCCTATCTCTAAAAAAATAAAATCAAGTGCCAAGCTTCTATCTCAAACATGAGAATGATGTAGCCCACCTCACAAACATTGCATGGAACAGTTAAGCAGAATATGTGAAGCCTGGATGTGGCTGTGCGTGTATGGCATTCAGAAATGTTGGATGAATGTAGTTTCCCCTGCTTCTACTCACTCCCAATGGGAAAAAAAAAACTTTACCCTAAACTCTAATCTTTCAGGGTCTGCTGCCTTGACAGAGAAAGCCTACAAAAGTCCCCTAGAATAGGAAATTCCAATTTGATTATTTTACCCAGAGCTAAAGTGAGTCTACAAGAACCAAGGAAAAGGCTTGAGAAAGGGAATTGTTATCCAGCACAGGAATAATGTGGGAAACTGCAGTCCTCTGTGAAAGGGATACGAAACAGACTCAGAAAGAGAATCCCCATCCATTTTAAGAAGGAAGCATAATGTAATTACTGAGACTGAATTTGGTGGTAGTACAAAACATTCATTTGCCATATTCTTTATTCACAAGTATTTAGTGATACACATCAGGCTAGTCTCACTATTTCCCTTAGATACATGGTTTGGGTATCCTCCTCCTGCTCCCCTTAAAGTGGGGCCAGGATGATGAATAGGCCAGACCCAGACATTAGCACGGTAGAACATATCAACAGTACCCACTATGAGGGAGCTTCAAATTGTACATTTCCCTGGAGCAAGTTTCTTCTCCCTATTGGCTTGTCCCCTGTCACCCTCACACCTCTGGCACAGTAGCACGGTGGATGGAACTCAGCAATTTGAGTTCACACAATACCAGGATATACCTCTGACAAACCCACTGCCTGCCATGAGTTAAATAACTGTTTTCTCCACATTTGAGGAAGAAATATAAATGTTCCCCATTCTCCTCTGGAAGTTAGTATAAAGTATTTAACATAATACTGAAGAAGCATCCTAAGCTTTTTGGTTAAGTATATAGACTCTAGCAGGTGTTTTGTTTGTTTTGTTTTATCTTCAGTCTGTTTTTTTTCTGTTGTCTTCTTTGACATTCAAAATTAACAACATCTAGCCTGGCATGGTGGCTCATGCCTATAATCCCAGCACTTTGGGAGGCTGAGGTGAGAGGAGTGTCTGAGCCCACAGGTTCAAGACTGGCCTGGGCAAGTTAGCGAGACCTCATCTCTACTGTAAATCAAAAAATTAGCCAGGCGTGATGGTGTGTGCCTAGTTCCAGCTACTTGGAAGGCTGAGGTGGAAGGGTCACCTGAGCCCAGCAGGTCAGGGCTGCAGTGGCTATGAGCATGACACTGCACTCCAACCTGGGGGACAGAGTGAGACGCCAACTCAAAAAAAATTTTTAAATAATAATAAAAATAAATAGATGCTTGGTCCTTAAAAAATAATAAATAAACCGGGCTCAGTGGCTCAGCCTGTAATCCTGCGCCTTTGGGAGGCTGAGGTGAGTGGATTGCCTGAGCCCGCGGGTTCAAGACCCGCCTGGGCAGCGAGACCTCATCTCTACAATAAAAATCAAAAAGTCAGCCGGGTGTGGTAGCGCATGCCTGTAATTCCGGCTACTCGGAAGGCTGAGGCAGAAGGATTGCCAGAGCCCAGCAGGCAAGGCTGCGGTGGCCGG
>NW_007252899.1:431877-432250 GCF_000164805.1 Carlito syrichta | reverse complement strand
AGCGGCCACTGCACTCCAGTCTGGGTGACCGAGTGAGACTTCAACTCAAAAATAAATAAATAAATAAATAAAATAATAATAATAAATAAATAAATAAATAAAATAAAATAAAAATGAAAACATCTGTTACCTACTGCACTTTTCCATTTGGCAGGTTCTCATAATTTATAGAATTTACCACAGTTTTCTTGCTTAGCTTGACATTTGTGAGGGTTCCATCATGAGCAAGAAGAACAGAGTTTTTTGTTGGTTTTTTTTTGTTTTATTTTGTTTTTGAGTTGGAGTCTCACTCTGTCGACCAGATTGGAGTGCAGCGGCCACCGCAGCCTCAACCTGCTGGGCTCCGGCGATCCTTCCACCTCAGCCTTCCAAG
>NW_007252899.1:424882-431628 GCF_000164805.1 Carlito syrichta | reverse complement strand
ACTTCCGCCTCCCAAAGGCGCGGGATTACAGGCTGAGCCACTGAGCCCGGCTAGAACAGAGTTTGAAAAATTGTTTGGTCTCCACAGTGGGTCACGCCTGTAATCCCAGTACTTTGGGAGGTGGAAGCAAGAGGATTGCCTGAGCCTGAGTTCGAGACCAGCCTGGGCAACATGGCAAGACCATGTCTCTACAAAAAAAAATTAGCTGGGCATGGTGTCACATGCCTACAGTCCTAGCTACCTGAAAGGCTGAGGTGGAAAGATCACCTAAGCCCAGCAGGTCAAGACTGTGTTGACCATGAGCATGGCACTGCACTCCAGCCTAGGCAACAGAGTGAGGCTTTGACTCAAAAGAAAAAAAAAAGAAAAATTGTTTGGTCTTGATAGGAAGGTATTGATTGAACCCAGCAAGCAGATGATGTCAGACCTACTGTATCTTTCTTGTTAGTCTCCACAACCATCTGAAACCCACAGCCATCTGGGAAGACACCTTCCTTCTCCACACTGATTACTTATTCCATGTGTTTTGCTCACATTTGTCCAAAATTGAGAGACAACAGAGGACCAGGGCTTGGGGGGTATTACTGCTCTGTAGAGTAGGACTGAAGAACCCTTCAGGATTTCCCAACTAGGTTTGCATTAATGATCTCAACTTCCCTGGAGTTTGGGTAATCCTAGTCCCACTTTTATGGACAAAGATACTGAGGTTCAGAGATATTAAAAGGAATGCCCGGCCGGGCTCAGTGGCTCAGCCTGTAATCCCAGCACTTTGGGAGGCCGAGGTGAGTGGATTGCCTGAGCCCACGGGTTCAAGACCTGCCTGGGCAACTTGACGAGACCTCATCTCTACAATAAATCAAAAATTAGTTGGGCATGGTAGCGTGTGCCTATAGTTCCAGCGACTTGGAAGGCTGAGGCAGAAGGATCGCTGGAGCCCAGCAGGTTGAGGCTGCGGTGGCCGGGAGCGGCCATTGCACTCCAGTCTGAGTGACAGAGTGAGATGCCAACTCAAAAAAAAAGGAATGCCCAAAGTCATCAGCAAGCAAGAGAAATGAACACACAGGTCTATCTGGTAACATAAATCATAGACTCCCACACCATGGATTGCTGGAATTACTTCGTTCTTCTGTTTTACCTCTCCCTGTTCACCTCCAAATGCCTTCTTAGCCCAAGCAGAGATGACTGTCCCAAGATACTTAGTGTTTTGTTTTGTTGAGTTGGAGTCTCACTTTGTTGCCCAGGCTGGAGTGCAGTGGCATGTTCACAGCCACTGCAGCCTCGACTTGCTGAACTCAGGTGATCCTTCTACCTCAGCCTTCCTAGTAGCTGGAACTACAGGTGCATGTTACCACGCCAGGCTAATTTTTTAAATTTATTGTAGAGATGAGGTCCCGTCAAGCTGCCCAGGCTGGTCTCAAACCCCTGAGCTCAGGCAAACCTCTCGCCTTGGCCTCCCAAAGTGCTAGGATTACAGACTTGAGCCACAGTACCCTACTGATGCTTGAGTGTTAAAGACCTCCTAATGATCCACTTTTTTCCCATTCTGCTGTCATAATTAACATCTGTTTAGCTCCTTACATTATTTTGAATATCTCTTTCACTCTTATTTAAATTTCACAACAACTCTATGAGATAGACAGATCAAGAATTGTCTTCATTTCTCTGTGAGAAAACTAGGCTGACAGAATAAATGACTTGCCCAAGGGAAGTCCAGATGTCAGCCCTGGGCCCTATCAGGCAGTAAGTGGAGAATCCAGATCCTGTGCTTCTTGTGCATTGGCACCTGCCTCTAGTATCACACCCCTATCGCCTATCGTGTGTCAGAGTCATATACATGAAGCCATCACCACAGCCACAGCTGAACACTGGGAATGGAAGTGTAGGCCCACAGCATTCTCTGCATTCATGATGAGGATACCCTGCTACTGCAGGAGTTGGTGAGACTCTGGCAATGAGAAGAAGGCTTCTGGGAATGTAAGAAAATGATTTTGGTCCAGGCCAGGGACTTGCTTGGCAGCATCTCTGGGAGTCTGGAGGCAGTGCTGAGAAGGCTCAGATCCTGGTTTGGGGGTAGAAGAGGCTGTACCTTGTGGATATGGGAAGGATGGGGGGACTTTCCTCACTCTGGACTCTGGCACTTACCAACCATCAGCTTCCCCTTTGTGCAGATCACAGCCTGGGTCTTCAGAAGTGACTACAGACAACTTCTTTCTCCCAGAAGCCAAGAGCACCCAGAAACGCAAACTTTCTCAGAAACGGAAGACATTGGTTAGTGATGGTGTCATTTTGGAACACCAAGTATGAGCCCCAGGCCTTATCTGTCTCCCTGTCTGCAATCCAGAAGCACCACCTGCCTGAAACATGCCCTGTAGAGCAGCTTCTTCCCAGTCAAGAGAGTGTGGTTCGCAGAGACCAGACCCACAAGATTTTGGGGAGGAGGGTGTGCACACTGGCCACTCCTCATCTGAAAAGCTTTCCCAGACCTCCCTAGGCCAACAGAAACTTGGCCTCTGCCAACAGATGCCCCTCCCCTGCAGCTCAGCATTCTGGAGTGGACCTCATTTCTCAACCAGCCTGCCATGTGGGATGGTCACACCAGGGGTGTAACTGTATCTTTTTGTCTTTATGGCCCTAGTGTCTGATAGGTTGGTGGAATGGCTGGCATATGTCAAGAGCTCCATGAATGCTGATGAGTAGGTGTGCTAATACAGGAGGAAAGGGTTGTTTCTCCACTGTACTGTTGGCTGTGGGTCCCTACCCCACTCCTGTTTGTTCAAGTTGTTTTTGTTTTTAGATATGGGGGGAGGTCTTGCTACGCTTCCCAGTTTGGTCTCAAACTCAAGCAATTCTTCTACCTCAGCCTCAAGCAATTCTTCCACCTCAGCCTCCCAAAGCACCAGGATATCAGGCATGACCTACTGTACCCAGCCTATAAAGTTTTTATATAAAAATGTATGCTGGCCGGGATTAGTGGCTCAGCCTGTAATCCCAGCACTTTGGGAGGCCGAGGTGAGTGGATTGCCTGAGTCCGCGGGTTCGAGACCTGCCTGGGCAACTTGGCGAGACCTCAGCTCTACACTAAATCAAAAAATTAGCTGGGCATGGTAGCGTGCACCTGTAGTTCCAGCTACTTGGAAGGCTGAGGCGGAAGGATCACTGGAACCCAGCAGGCCGAGCCTGCTGTGGCCGGGAGCGGCCACTGCACTCCCGTCTGGGCAACAGAGTGAGATTCCAACTCAAAAAAAAAAAAATTGTATGCTGTATTATTAAGTACTTTTGGGCTTTTGTTGATATGATCACGGGATTGTTATTAGTCAGCAAACAGCCACTGTCCAGATCCACAGAGGAAAAAACATTTGAGTAAACATAACTCCAGCTCATAGTGGAACAGTGTAGGTTGTGTGGTGATTTTCATTGTGTCCCCCTTGTGGAAAATTTGGAAACACATGAGCTACACTTTGTGAGGATGGGGACTTCCAACATTCCTATGGGAGTGACTCCAAGGAGAGAAATGGGGAAAGTATGAACTCTTCGCAGAAACTAAGCACAGCCCGGAAGACCTAATAATTTAGGGCGAACTATGACTCTTTCCCTCCTCCCTCATACTAGGGCCAGGCTCTGACTCCTTTTCTTCTGCACAGCGGCGGCGACTCTGTCCTTATCCACCAGGGGACACTGTTCCCTCCCATCTTCCCTCCGGGACCACCTTCCCTCCGGGACCGCCTTCCCGTTTTCACCTACAGGGGGAAACAAAGCATGGAGCACTTGGGACCGTTCTACCACAACCTGCGGAGGCCTTCCCCAGCTGTTAACAACTTTGGCCAAGACAAGGCCCCTTTTGCTGGTGCAGCTTCCACTCTCCTCTGCAATGTAGAATGGCCAGGTTTCCTCCCAGCGGAAACAGCAGACAGAACACGAGGAGCTTATTTATTCACCAGGGTTAGGTACTTCCTTGACAACTTCCCAAGTGTCTTCCAGGGTTATTTTCCGCTTTTATTAAAAAAATCGCATCGCTCTGGTTCATGCCTATAATCCCAGCACTTTGGGAGACCAAGGCAGGAGGACAGTAATTCAAGACCAGCTTGGGAAACAGAGTGAGACCCTACATCAACAATAACAACAAAAATTAGCCCAGCCGGGCTCAGTGGCTCAGCCTGTAATCCCGCACCTTGGGAGGCTGAGATGAGTGAATTGCCTGAGCCTGCGGGTTCGAGACCCGCCTGGGCAACTTGGCGAGACCTCATCTCTACAATTAAAAAAAAAAAAAAATTAGCCGGGTGTGGTAGCGTGCGCTTGTAATTCCAGCTACTTGGAAGGCTGAGGTGGAAGGATCACTGGAGCCCAGCAGGTCGAGGCTGAGGTGGCCAGGAGCGGCCACTGCACTCCTGTCTGGGCAACAGAGCGAGACTCCAACTCAAAACAAAACAAAACAAAAAAGTTAGCCTGGAGTGGTGGCACGCACCTGTAGTCAGCTACTCCAGAGCTGTAGTGAGATATGATTGTGCCACTAAACACTAACCTGAGACAGAGCAAGAACCCCTCTCTGTAAAAAAAATTAAATAATTTATTTTGTAAAAGTGTACGCACTGGCACGGTGGCTCACATCTGTAATTCCAGCACTGCGAGAGGCCAAGGTGAGAGGATTGCTTGAGCCTAGGAGTTCAAGACCAGCCTTGGCAACATAGCAAGACCTCATCTCTACCAAAAAAATTACAAAATTAGCTGGGCATGGTGGTTGGTGCCTGTAGTCCCAGCTACTAGGGAGGATGACGCAGAAGGATCACCTGATCCCAGGAGGTCAAGGCTACAGTGAACCATGATTCTGCCACTGCACTTCAGCTTGAGCAACAGAATGAGACTCCAGCTTAAAAAAAAAAAAAGTACATGTATTTTTTTTTAAACTTTCTGGCTTGATTTTTGTCTCCCTGGCTTAATTTTTAACAGTTTGTCTCCCCTTATTTTTCCTGTTTGTCTATTTCTACTTTTATTTCCTGATTAATAGTGTATTGATAGTTCTTTTGCTTTATAAGCAACCAGAAATGGCTTGCCTTAAAGTTTTTTTCCTATAACAAAAATATTCTTTTTTTTTTTTGAGTTGGAGTCTCACTCTGTCGCCCAGACTGGAGTGCAGTGGTTGCTCCCGACCACCACAGCCTCAACCTGCTGGGCTCCAGCGATCCTTCCGCCTCAGCCTTTCAAGTAGCTGGAACTACAGTCACGCGCTACCACGCCCGGCTAATTTTTGATTTATTGTAGAGATGAGGTCTCGCCAAGTTGCCCAGCCGGGTCTCAAACCCGTGGGCTCAGGCAATCCACTCACCTCTGCCTCCCAAAGTGCTGGGATTACAGGCTGAGCTCCCGAGCCCAGCCAACAAAAATATTTTAAGCAATTAAAATAAATGCTTTAGCTGGGCTCTGTGGTGTGCATTTGTAGTCCCAGCTACTCAGGAAGCTAAGGCTAGAAGATCACTTGAACCCTAGAGATCAGGATTAGCCTGGGCAACATGGCAAGACCTGGTCCAAAAACAAAAAAAAAGAAAAATGACCGGGCCCAGTGGCTCACACCTGTAATCCCAGCACTTTGAGAGGCCAAGCAAGAGGATTTCTTGAGCCCAGGGGTTCAAGACCAGGCTGGGCAACTTGATGAGACATCGTTTCTACAAGAAAATTAGCTGGGTGTGGTGGCACATGCCTGTAGTTCCAGCTACTTGGAAGACTGAGGTGGAAGGATCACCTGAACCCTGCAGGTCGAGGCTGCAGTGGCCATGAGTGTGCCCCTGTACTCCAGACTGGGCAACAGAGTGAGACTTCAACTCAATAAATAAATAAATAAAAGAGACTCCTATTTAAAAAAAAAAACAAAACCCTTGTGACTGCTGCTCTGACTACATCCCATTTTCAACATGTTATATTTTAAGTAATACTAATGTGAGTCAGGGGAAATGTGAATTTATTTATTTATTTAGAAGTTAGAGTCTCACTCCATCACCCAGGTTGGAGTGCAGTGGCACATTCACTGCCACCCCAGCGTCAACCTGCTGGGCTCAGTTGATCCTTCCACCTCAGCCTTCCAAGTAGCTGGAACTACAGGCGCATGCTTCCATGCCCAACTAATTTTTTATTTATTTATTGTAGAGATGAGGTCTCGCCAAGTTGCCCAGGCTGTTCTCAGTCCCATGGGCTCAGGTAATCCCCTCACACCTCGGCCTCCCAAAGTGCTGGGATTATAGGCTTGTGTTTTTAAAATTTCTTTTTTGTTTTTTGAGTTGGAGTCTCACTCTTGTCACCCAGGCTGGAGTGCAGTGGCATGCTCATGGCCACTGCAGCCTCGACCTGCTGGGCTTACACAATCCTTCAGCCTCAACCTTCCAAGTAGCTAGAACTACAGATGCACGTCACCACACCTGGCTAGCTTTTGTGATTTATTGTAGAGACAAGGTCTCACCAAGTTGAACAGGCTGGTCTCAAATACCTGGGCTCAGGCAATCCTCCATCTCAGCCTCCCAAAGTGCTGGGATTACAGGCTGAGCCACCATACCCAGTCTATTTTTAAATTTCCAAATGATTAAGTATTTGAGAGGTATGTTTATATTGTCAGTTCCTGCTTTCATTGCATATTATAAGTAATTGCAGAGTATGTAGTTAAGACCTTATCTGTGACCATGATTTTTTGTGTATGTTAAGATTGTTCTTTATTTACAATTAATACATATTATAAATTTGTTCATCTGTCATTACCAGTTATA
>NW_007252899.1:411804-424862 GCF_000164805.1 Carlito syrichta | reverse complement strand
ATTCTCCTCCTCCCAAAGTGCTGGGATTACAGGCATGAGCCACAACACCTGGCTAGGATAGGGCATTCTTTATTTATTTATTTTTTTTAGCTGGAGTCTAACTCTGTCACCCAGGCTGGGGTGCAGTGGCACACTCATGGTCACCCCAGTGTCAACCTGCTGGGCTCTGGTGATCCTTCTGCCTCAGCCTTCCAAGTAGCCAGAACCACAGGCACAGGCTATCAGATAGGACATTCTTAACCCAGGAGAAACACATGCAAACATATACACTCAATAAGTAATGCTTTTTTTCTATGTTTTTTGTGTTTTTTTTTTGAGTTGGAGTCTCACTCTGTCACCCAGTCACCCAGACTGGAGTGCAGTGGCCGCTCCCAGCCACCGCAGCCTTGACCTGCTGGGCTCCTGTGATCCTTCTACTTCAGCCTTCCAAGTAGCTGGAACTACAGGCGCGTGCTACCACACCTGCCTAATTTTTTTGATTTGTTGTAAAGATGAGGTCTCGCCAAGTTGCCCAGGCGGGTCTCGAACCCGCGGGCTCAGGCAATCCACTCACCTCAGCCTCCTGAAGTGCAGGATTACAGGCTAAGCCACCAAGCCCGACTTGTTTTTGTTTTTTTTTTTTTTAGTTGGAGTCTCACTCTGTTGCCCAGGCTGGAGTGCAGTGGCATGAATGCTTTGGTTTTATTATTCCTTTCATCCATGTTAAATTATTGTGCCCCCTCATATATTTATTCTACAATATTTGCTAAATGTTGCTTAAAACTGCAAAGAATGTGAAGTATGATGCCAAAAGTTCTGGAAGTACAGAGATAGGTCAACCCAGAGCCCCTTTAAGAGGCTTGATAAGCCAGGCTCGGTGGTTCAGCCTGTAATCCCACGCCTTTGGGAGGCTGAGGTGAGTGGATTGCCTGAGCCTGTAGGTTCAAGACCCGCCTGGGCAACTTGGTGAGACCTCATCTCTACAATAAATAAAATATTAGCCGGGCATGGTAGCGCGTGCCTATAGTTCCAGCTACTTGGAAGGCTGGAGCAGAAACATCACCAGAGCCCAGCAAGTCGAGGCTGCGGTGGCTGGGAGCGGCCACTGCACTCCAGTCTGGGCAACACAGTGAGACTCCAACTCTCAAAAAAAAAAAAAAAAAAAAAAAAGAGGCTTGATTGAGTCCTCTCTGGAACCTAGCAACAAAGCTAACTACATACCTTTCATAAATATTTCAGGATTGAACACATGATCGAAAGACTGAGACAAAACATGTGCAGAACAAACAATGCAGTAGAAAGGGCCATGCAAAGAAAAGTTCAAGGAGACAGTAGCATTTTCCACACTAGGAAGGTCAGGAGCCAGTTTCCGTTAGCCTGGAAGGGCTCCTAGAACCTGAATGTGTGGGACATAGAAGGTAGGCCTGGCCTCTCCAGCCCAGAAGAACCTGGGGCTTGGCTCAGGGTCACTGATGGGACTTTTAAAATAATTCCGTAATTCAATTTTTTCTTTTTTTTTTTTGAGTTGGAGTCTCACACTCTCTCCCATGCCAGAGTGCAGTGGCACACTCATGACCACCGTTGCCTCAACCTGCAGGGCTCAGGTGATCCTTCCGCATCAGCCTTCCAAGTAGCTGGAACTATAGGCATGTGCCACCACACCTGGATAATTTTTTTATTTTTTGTAGAGATGAGGTCTCACCAAGTTGTCCAGACTGGTCTTGAACCTGTGGTCTCAGGCAATCCTCTCACCTTGGCCTCCCAAAGTGCTGGTATTATAGGTGTGAGTCACCGTGTCCAGTCTCAATTTTCTTTTAAATTTGAAGGTGATTTATGCTTATTGTACAAAATTTGAAAAATATACAATTATACAAAAATAATCACACATGATCCTATCATTAGAGAATAATAATTGCTGATAGGCTTTTGGATTATTTCCTCCATCTTTTTGGGTATTTCATTTTACTTGAGGTGCTTATTCCCTAATTTCAGGCATTACTAAGAGCTGTGTCTGGCTGGGCTGGGTGGCTCAGCCTGTAATCCCTGGACTTTGGGAGGCCAAGGCGAGTGGATTGCCTGAGCCCACTGGTTCGAGACCAGCCCTGGCAACTTGGTGAGACCTCATCTCTACAATAAATCAAAAATTAACCAGGCGTGGTAATGCACACTTGTAGTTCTGGCTACTTGAAGGACTGAGGCGGAAGGATCACTGGGCCCAACAGGTCGACGCTGAGGTGGCTGTTAGCATGCCATTGCACTTCAGCATGGGTGACAGAGTGAGACTCTGACTCAAAAAAAAAAAAATAAAACGCTGTATCAGTAGTATATTTCCATGTTTTGCCTGTTTGTAAACATTTTATGGCTGCAAGGCAATATTCTACTTTTAGACTCTTAAGAGTTTTCAGATTTTTCCAGAGTCATAAGTAGGCTTCAAGGACCTTACTTATGTATAAAACTGTTATTGCATCTCTATCTCCTTCTGTACTAGCTGCTCAGACTCCTCACTCCAGGCCTCAGCCTCCACTTCAGCTAGCCTGCTCTCCTTGGGCATGGGCCCCTGCTGTTCATAGTTCTTTAAAACTGCTATGTTGGCCGGGCACAGTAGCTCACACCTATAATCCCAACACTTTGGGAGACTAAGGTGGGAGGATCACTTGAGCCTAGGAGTTCGAGACCAACCTAGGCAAAATAACAAGATCTCATCTCTAAAAAAAAAAAAAAAAATTAGCCACATGCGGTGGTCTGCATGTATAGTCCCAGCTACTCAGAGGTTGAGGTGGATTGCTTGAGCCCCCAGTCTCCTCCCAGGGTCCACAGCTCACCCTGTTGTGTCTCTGTAGTCTGTCTGTCAGTTCATCAGTTCAATCTTGAGGCTGGGCTTGCCCTCCTGTCTCTGTGTCTTTAGCTCATCTGTGCTGTGGGGGCAGGGGCTGAGTCCCTACCAATACTTATATCTGTTTTGTAGCACAGGTATTCAATATTCACTGACATACTTTCAGAAGAGAATAGCTCACCTTTACTGAGTTCCTAGGAGGTGTCAGAGTCTGTGTAAACCACACACTGTGCTTTCACACTGCATCCTCACATCATTCACAGTGCTATGGGAACTACCATCATTCCATTTTATAGATGTGGAGACTGAGGCTCAGAAAAGTTAAGTCTGAAGCTGGGCGCGGTGTTTCACACCTATAATCCCAGAACTTTGGGAGGCAGAGGTAAGATTGCCTGAGCCCAGGGGTTCAAAACCAGCTTTGGCAACTTGGTAAGACCTCATCTCTACAATAAATCAAGAAGGGTTGGGCGCAGTGGCTCACACCTATAATCCCAGCACTTTGGGAGGCTGAGGTGGGAGGATTGCGTGACCCCACGAGTTCGAGACCAGCCTGGGCAACTTGGCAAGACCTCAGCTCTACAATAAATCAAAAAATTAGCCAGGTATGGTGGCACATGCCTGTAGTTCCAGCTACTTGGAAGTCTGAGGCAGAAGGATCACCTGAGCCCGACAGGTAAAGGCTGAGGTAGCTGTGAGCGTGCCACTGTCACTGGGTGACAGAGTGAGACTTCAACTCAAACCAAAAAAAAGTTAAGCCTTGGGTCACATAGCTTATAAAGGAGATTTGGACCTTAACCCGAGCTCTCTCTAACTCAAGAACCCACAGTCTTAATTATGAACCATATTTCAAGGTGTTTGTTTAAAAATAAAATCAGAAGCGAGGGAGGAGGAATTAGGAAGGGGAACAATGTTGCCATGGTAACCCCACCTGCCCTTCCTGTAGTCTTTTCAGTTCTCCACGGATGGGCACCTGTCCCCATGGCCCACATACACCAGTGGCCAGACCATTCTGCAAAATCGAAAACCCTGTTCAGATGCCTACCAGAAGCGAGCAGGGTAAGTCAGGTTCAGCTCAATGGTGGGTGGACTGGTGTAGACCAGGCATTGGGCACAAATGTGTGCTGCCCATACAGAGGGTGCAAGGGCCACGTGGGGGTGCTCGTCACACATCAGCCTACTATCCCCTGCAGTAGCTGGCAGCAGCAGCCTTTTGGCACTGGCAAGCCCAGGTACCTGGAGCAGCTGGAAAATTACCTACGCAAGGAGCTCCTCCTGCTGGACCTGGGTACGGATTCTAACCAGGAGCTGAGGCTGCAGGTCAGAGCCACAGAAAAATGTGGGAGGGATAGGGAGAAGTGTGGAAAGGAGCCTTACCTACCAGGACTGAGCACCTTAGACCTTCAGGGGAGACTGACACCTCCCAGCTCTCCCCAAAGAGAAGCATGTTCTATGAAAAAGCCAGTGAGCAGGCAAGGCTGCAGTATGGAACCCAAACTCCTGAGTCAGGTGGACTGAATGCTCTGCCTAGTCCCTTCAGCCCTGGGATATCAGCAGCCAGGTTGGGTCACTGGACATCAGTGTATAGAGCCTGAATCCTGGTAGTTGGGTAAGCAGGGGTCATACAGTGTTCATCAGACCAATGGCAACAACTCCAAGCTTTAGGAACTAGCCCACAGGCATAAAAAGAGAAAGAGATCCAGATGGAACTCAGATTTCAGTCATATTAGGGAGGGAATTACCAAATCTGCTCAAATAGGGATGATGACAGGGACTTTAACTTCTGACTTAGTCACTGACTGGAACATTTGCTGAGCACTTGCTGTGTGCCAGGTCCTGGGCTTACATACATTCTTACCAGCAGAAGGTACCTCACCAATAAGGAAGCAAAAGTTAGGAGAAGGCATGCCACTATAAAGTGATGGGACTGGGGTTCAAACTTAGGGCTAACTCTAGAGCCTGTGCTCATACCAGTAAACAATGCTGCCTCCAAAACCCTCCTATGTGTCCAAATAGGACAGGAGGCCACACCTCTACTTAGAGCTCAGAATGCAAGGCTAGAGTCTTCCATCTCCTTCTGCTCCTACAGGACTCTAAAATGGGGAGAGGGAGCTGGGCTCGGTGGCTCAGCCTGTAATCCCAGCGCTTTGGGAGGCTGAGGTGAGTGGATTGCCTGAGCCCGCGGGTTCGAGACCCACCTGGGCAACTTGGCAAGACCTCATCTCTACAACAAATCAAAAAAAATTAGCTGGGCATGGTAGCGCACGCCTGTAGTTCCAGCTACTTGGAAGGCTGAGGCGGAAGAATTGCCGGAGCCCAGCAGTTCGAGGCTGTGGTGTCCGGGAGCGGTCACTGCACTCCAATCTGGGCAGCAGAGTGAGACTCTAATTCAAAAATATATATAAAAAATAAAAAAATAAAATGGGGAGAGGGTACAGGTGAAAGGCCAACTGATGTAGTGTCTGGAAATCAAGAGGCTGGCTGGCTGCCTGGAGAGCCAGAGCGGGGGACAGGCACACAGTAGGAAGTCTAGCCTATGGTCATGGTCTGCCAGGTCTCGGAGACAGCACCAGGACAGGTCTCCAGAGAGCTGACCCTCAGCTCCATGGCACTGTGAGGGACACAAATGGTGTCTGGGGCATTTATTTGAATGTAGGTGACTAGACAACCTCATACTAGAATACTTCTAATCCTGTAAAGGAAAACATAGGTCTTCACTAAGGGTGACAGCTATGGGCAAGAGATAATGGTTTCTCTTTTCTTGTCAGCCTTACAGAGAGATCTTTGAGTTCTTCATAGAGGACTTCAAAACATACAAGCCATTACTATCTTCTATCAAGAATGCCTATGAGGTTATGCTGGGTAAGAATGCAGCCCTCAGCTGGGCTCGGTGGCTCAGCCTGTAATACCAACACTTTGGGAGGCCAAGGTAAGTGGATTGCCTGAGTCTGTGGGTTCAAGACCAGCCCGGGCAACTTGGAGAGACCTCGTCTCTACAATAAAATTAAAAATTAGCCGGGCATGGAAGCGTGCGCCTATGCTGAGGCAGAGCTCAGTAGGTCGATACTGGGGTGGCCATGAGTGTGCCACTGCACTCCAGCCTGGGCGACAGAGTAAGACTCCAATTCAAAAAAAGAAAAGAAAAGAATGCAACCCTCCTTCTGGGTCCAGCCTGAAAGTGGCAGAGAAGACCCTATTCTAACCTCCTGGGGCTCCACAGCAGGGCTGGGGCAGCTACTAACTGGGTCCTGAGGTCACCCAGCTCCGCTTAGACTTGGTACAAATGCTATTCTGCGATAAGCTCCCTCTAGGGCACCTGACCACCTCCCATCCCTGAGGAGCATGGTGGGGAAGTATTTATAGGAAACAGAGTGAACCCCAGGAGAGTAAGAACCTCTAGGAAGTGAGCAGGCTTCCCCTACCAGGCTCAGGAAGTACAAAGTATGGTGCAGCTGCAGAATTCGAGGCTATATTGAAAAGGACATAGGAGAGACCCTGGTCCTAATCTAAACTCTGCTATTTATTTATTTATTTTTATTTTTGAGTCAGAATCTCACTCTGTCATCCAGGTTGGAATATAGTGGCACACTCACAGTCACTGCAGCCTCGACCTGCTGGGCTCAGGCAATCCTACTGCCTTAGCCTTCCAAGTGGCCGGAACTATAGGTGTGTGTCACCATACCCAGGAATTTTTTTATTAATGATTTATTGTAGAGAGGAGGTCAACTTGGTCTTGAACCTCTGGGCTCAGGCAATCCTCTCACCTCAGCCTCCCAAAGTGCTGGGATTATAGGCGTGAGTCCCCATGCCCAGCTTCTGCTCCAGAGTTAAAAGCAAGTGCGAGAAGGCCTGAAGCAGGTACCATGGATTGAACAAGGCATACACAGATGACCTTAGAGTCTGTGTCTCCTGGCTGTTTGTTCTTCATGGCCCCAAAGAAACTTTCTACCTGTTACTGTTTAGCCCACCAAAGGGAGAAGATTCGGGCTCTAGAACCCCTGAAGGCCAAGCTTGTCACTGTGAATGAGGACTGCAATGAGAGGATCCTGGCCATGAGGGCTGAGGAGAAATATGAAATCTCTGTGCTCAAGAAAGAGAAGATGAATTTGTTAAAACTCATCGACAAAAAGAATGAAGAGAAGATCTCATTGCAGAGTGAGGTGAATGGAAGTGGTATGGTGACCACATCCCTGAATTCCTGCCCTACCCCATCACAAGGGTGACCTTGAGACCTTGGGCACAGGGGTGACTCCCTATTCCCTCCACCCTTCTGCAGGGAAAGACACACTGAGCTACCTCCACCCTCTACCCTTCTGCTTGGCTCCACACTGGCTCAGTGTGGCCCTAGGTTCCAGCACTTTCTCCACAGGAGAAGGCATTGGCATCTTGCTGAATTCTCAGGAATGGGCAATCTCCTTCTTCTTCCTCCACTTTTCCTGTTCACAGGCCCTGATGGGACCACCCAACCCATCCTGTGGCAACTAGCTGCATACAGGGGTCCAGAGGCAGCCCCTAACCACAAAGCTGCCTTCCTAACAGGTGACTAAACTGAGGAAGAACTTGGCTGAGGAGTACCTGCACTACCTCACCGAACGAGATGCCCGCAAGATCCTCATTGCAGACCTGAATGAGTTACGGTACCAGCGGGAAGACATGTCATTAGCCCAGTCCCCAGGTAAGCCAGAGTCGAGTTTCTCTCCTCTCCTGAGGTACTCATCGACAAAAGAGTCTGGCTGTCACCCCATCCCCCTCATTCATTCAACATTCCTAGCATCTGCTTATTCCATAACCATCCATGGCAGATATCCCTATTCCCACTTGAGACTGGATCTTCTGGGCTGAACTGAGAAGTGTAGGAAAATTGCTGGCAGCTGAGGCAGCCTAGACCCCCTGTGAGCTGGTCAGGCCTGGTACCCCAAATCCTGGACTTTTCTACTTAAGTTTGAAACTCTAGGCTGGTAGCATTGTGGGCAAGACCCAAGGAACCCCAAGTAGGAAGGGCAGAAGGACCTACAGCATCCTCTGAGGGATACTCTAACCCAGCCCTGGACTGCAGGCCCCAGAACCAGGGTGACATGGGCTGGTGGGCCTCCTGGCAGGCGTCTGGGGGGAGGACCCTGTGAAGTTAACACTGGCTCTGAAGACGGCCCGGCAAGACCTGACCCGCACACAGATGGAACTCAACACCATGAAGGCCAACTTTGGAGATGTGGTACCCAGGAGGGACTTTGAAATGCAGGAGAAGACCAACAGGGATCTTCAGGAGCAGGTGCTGGTGGGCAGGCAGGACCAGACAGGGTGGGGTAGGGTCATGTGGGTGGGTAGCTAAGATCAATCACTTTGCCCACAGCTGGACAGCCTGAGAGCTGATTATGAAGAGGTCCGCAAGGAGCATGAGCTCTTGCTTCAGTTACACGTGAGCACACTAAAGGAACGGGATCAGTTCTTTTCCGAGCTGCAGGAGATCCAGCGCACCTCCACACCACGGCCTGACTGGAGCAAGTGCAAAGGTAATGATGGCCATGGGGGCCCCCCAGCCTGCTGAAGTACATGGTCTGGATTCCAGCTCCCTCTCCCCATTTGCAGATGTGGTGGCTGGGGGCCTAGAACGCTGGCAAATGCTGGCTGAGGGAAAGAACAGTGACCAGTTGGTGGATGTGCTTCTGGAAGAGATTGGCGAGGGTCTTCTGCGGGAAAAAGACTTCTTCCCTGCTCTGGTAGGGGGCTTGGGGCAGAGTCAGAATAGCCACACTTTGCTGCTGAGACCTGAGCCTTTGGGGAACCTTCTCTGCTTGGGGGTGGGACCACAGATGGGCTCAGAGATGTGCTGACACCCTCCTTTCTAGGGCTATGGGGAAGCCATCCCCACTTTTCTTCAGTATGAAGGCCTTGTGGAGAACAAGAAGCCAACCAAGAAAGAGGTGATAAACCTTCTCAAGGATGCCTGGAAGGAACGTCTCGCAGAGGAGCAGGTCAGACCTCACCAGACATGATGGCCCAGTGTGGCTCTCAGATACAGAGTCCTCTGAGGGTCCCCTTGAGGTTTCAGGGAAGAAGAGGACAGACTGAGCAAGCATTCCTCCCACCTTGCAGAAAGAAAAGTTTCCAGATTTCTTCTTTAATTTCCTGGAGCATCGCTTTGGACCCAGTGATGCCATAGCCTGGGCTTATACCATTTTTGAGAATATCAAGCTCTTCCGCTCCAGTGAGGTCATGAGTCAGTTCTATGCAGTCTTGATGGGAAAGGTGAGCTTGGGTTGGCCTCCACCTGTTCCCTTCAGGGAGACAGGGGCTTTTGTCTCCACTGTAGCTCAGTCCTACCCCTACTCAAGAAAGCAGCAGATCAGTGAATACTTCCTTCCCTATAGTGGAGTGAGAGTGTGTATGTCAACCAGAAGGAGACAATAGCCCAGCTGCTGAAGGATATGACAAATGTTGACACTCAGAATGAGGGGCTACTAACCATGGAGCAGTTCAGGTGAGAGGCCAGTCTAGACCACCTCTAACTCCTGCCCAGCTGCTTCTGGGTCTTCAGGGAGAAGAGGGGCCTGGCAGGAAAGGCCAGAGCCTCAACACTCACCACCCTCTTGAATACGAGGGAGATGGGTGGGCAGGCCTGCGTAGACCCTCTGTTGGCCCTCATGTCTCCCCACAGCACTATCCTCAAGAATACCTTCCCTCTCAAAAAAGAAGAGCAAATTCAGGAACTGATGGAGGCAGGAGGCTGGCATCCCAAGAGCAGCGATGCGGACTTGCTCAACTACCGCTCATTGTTTATGGAGGTGAGTGGATGGGTCCAATAACTCACTGGGCCCTACCCCAGCCTTGGATGGACCCTGGTCAATGTGTCCTTACTCTGACTTGTGGCCCATTCCAGGATGAGGAGGGCCAGAGTGAGCCCTTTGTGCAAAAGCTATGGGAACAATACATGAATGAGAAGGACAACTACTTACATGATCTAAAAAAGGAGCTAGGCCTGGAACTGTGAGTGACCATGGGACCTACAGGCCCAATCATCCCACAGGCAGGGCCACAGGTGGCACCTCAAGCCCATGGGTCTCCCTATGCATTGAGCATACTGCTGGGTACCACTGCTCAAGCGCAGCAGAAAGGAGGATGACACTTGGGAGTCTGGGGCACAGAAAGAAGGGGTCTAAGCTAATCTCTCTTTTCTTGTGGGACAGCCATGATGAGGTGAACCTGTCCAAGCTGCGTAGGGCCCTGATGAATACCGATTCTAGCCTGGACAAACAGACTGTGAACACCTACATGAGCCAGGCCTTCCAGCTCCCAGTATCAGAACTGCCAGAGGAGGGCGATGAGATGGAAGCAGGCATTGTGGTAGGCCTTCAGACAGCACTGGAACGGCTTCAAGTGATTGACATCAGGCGCATGGGACCTCGAGAGCCAGAGCCTGCAAGCTAGGACCACTGCGAGCAACCTAAGTGCTCCAGTACTACTTACTCCTGAGTTTTAGTATAAAATTGTTTGAGCCGATACCACTCTCCAGGCTGTACTTGAGGGAAGGGGGATCAGTCTCGGCCTAGCTGGCACCCTGACATGCACCAAAAGACAGAATATTCTGTTTGTGACACTTTATTGATACTGGGAGGCAGGGAGGAGACCCAGAGGAGTATGCGGGGCCAAGGGGCCCCAGTGGGGACAGGTAAAGTGCTGAAGCCTGGCCACTACTGGGCAGGGAAGACAGAGTTGCCACTGAATGCACAGGGGATGAGCAGTTGTCGGTACTCCAGTGGCAGGTGCCGCTCCACAAGCACATGCAGTGAGACTTGGTTGGTGACCAGGCCCTGCCTACAGCAAAGGAAGAGAAGGGACAGGCGCAATCAGTACCAGCACTCTCACAACCAGGACCTTCCCTGCTCCTGCCCTCTCACCGTCGCATCAGCAGCTCCAGATCCTCTGGCTTCACAGTCTTGCGGCCAGCATGAGCAGCAAATACCTCCAGGTCATCGCAAAGATGCTGGAAATACTTATCTAGGCTGCCAAGAATGTTGATATAGAGCAGACTGAACAGTCGATCATGACCTACCTGAGGGGCTCCTCTCCCCACCCCGAGTGTCCAGGACTCACCATTTTTCTACCATCTCAAGAGCCTTCTTTTCCATGGGCATCTTAGCATAGAAGCTAAAGAGTTTTGCATAGTGGCTCAGTCCAGCCTTGTAGGGATCTTGACGGGGCCTGGGGCCAGTAGTTCGGGGCCTAGGGGGCTTGGCCAACTGAGGCTCTGAAGATAAGCTAGGGGCAGGATTGGACAGAGGTAGTTGAACTACTACCTGAAGACACACCTATTTAAGGACAAGTCTTGCTGGCTTCTGTTGAGACTGGGAACCATGTGCTCTTTGGCCAGCCTGGACCAGCAGCTCCAATTATCTACTGAAGGTCAGTGGGGTCAGAGTACCATTAGAGGCCTGGTCTTCCCCTGGGGTCCTGTTCTTCCACAGTCGGCCCAACATCCTAGTTTAGTCTCATCATCTGGTACTTCCTCTCATCATCACTGGTACTTGCTTAGACCCATGACCCCAAGCCTCAGAATGGACGTTCTCTCCCCTTGGTCTATTGATGCCTGTCCAGATTTCTGCTAATCTTCCTCCAGGAAGCCTTCTCTGACTACATACTGACCTAGGCACCTCCCCCTCACCCAAGTTCCTCTAATCACCTGGAGGCAAGCATCAGGATGACAGATGTGCTCTCAGTGAACCCTCCCCAGCCCAGCTTAGGCTGCTTTCCTGGGTAATCATGTGCACACCTGTGGGAAGGGGGATGACCCTATGTACATGGGGTACCCAATGCCAACCTCAGTGCCTGCTCTCTTCCCAAGAGGCCCATAAGGTGGTAGGATCTTACACTGTAGCACTAGGCAGTAGGGCTGGCTCAAGAAACTGATGAAGTTGCTTGGTCTGGAGAAACTCAGGAATGCTGGAGGTCAACTCTGGACTTGCTGCAAAGGAAGGGTAGGGTCACAGGAAGCTCAGGCCTGACCATCTCACCCAGTTCTGCAGGTCCAGTCTCCTTGTCTTGTTTCTCAGGGGCCCCCCCTGGCTCCAGCCAAGTGGGTGCTCCTCAGAATCTCCCCAGCCCTCTAACACCATCAGTGCCCAGAAACACGACTCAGACAAACACTTTCTGTGTGCTAGGACCTGAACATAGCTGTCACCAGTGACCCCCTAATCCTCGCACTAGGTCTCTGACCTGTCCTGCCAGAGGTGTCCTTAATCCCTGAAGATCCTTCTGGCTCCTCATCTTCAACAGAGAGATCGGCTTCTGATCTCTCTGCTTCTGTCACCTCTGTGTGGCCCTCAGGCTCTTCTGCCCTAGTATGTTCTTGTACTCCTGTTGCCTCCTTCACGTCACTCACACTCAAGGCATCGTCTTCTATTCTGTTCTCTGCCTCCTCACCAACTCCATCCTGTAAGATCTGTACTCCATCTTCTACAGGGACACTACTGCTGGTGGTTGGAAAGCCCAGAGCAAAGGCATCAACCTCCTCTGCCGTTCCTGTCAGAAACTGGCCTGGTTTCCCAGGGCCTGAATAAAGGGGAGAGAATATAGGCTGGAGAAGCAGACCAAGGCTGACAAGGATAAAGAGACTAGTAAACCCAGCCCTTTCCACTGAGGAGGGACAAAGCTAAAGGCAGAACTAATATGCAGATTTGCAGTTTTCTGGCCCAACAAGGACTCTGTTCTTGGATGAAGGAAGGATCCACATCCCATCGGATCTAAGGACACATATATGAGCTTGAGGAGAGAAAATCACCACTGCTAACTCTCATCCAAGCTAAACTTGACTCCAAGGAACCTGCTCCACATACTCACTGTTGTTCTGCAGCCCAGGCCCACTGCTCCATGTCCGATGGCAGGCAGTCCTCCTAGCATCTTCAGCCTCAGTTTGAGAGGGGCAGGGCAAGGAGTGATGCACACTGGGGGAACAGCCAACCAAGGGCTGGGAGAAGGGTTGAGTGTCCTCCAATACAATGTCTGCCGGCAGAGTAGTAACAGGGGTTTTGAGGCTGTCACCTAGAGATCAAGGGCCAGATGGCACTGAGTGTATTTCAGGGCTATCCTCTGCTTCCCAGAGTTACAAGGACCTAGACCCCATGGATCTGTCCTGAGCAACCTTCAGACAGCAAAGACAATCTAAGCCAGGCCCGGTGACTCAGCCTGTAATCCTGCGCCTTTGGGAGGCTGAGGTGAGTGGATTGCCTGAGCCCGCGGGTTCGAGACCCGCCTG
>NW_007252899.1:403125-411323 GCF_000164805.1 Carlito syrichta | reverse complement strand
ACTCACCTCAGCCTCCCAAAGGCGCAGGATTACAGGCTGAGCCACCAAGCCCGGCTCACAGCATTTCTTAGTTACCTTCCTATGCCTTAACTTGGCAGTCTTGGGCCTCCACAGCTGCCTGCCTTCCCAGCTGCTCACTCACGCCTCTACTCTCTACTTTTCATTATGCTCCTTCTGCCCAGAGCCCTCCTCTTATCCTGGTAAATCAAAACACACCTTCTTCCTATAGCTCAAGGATATGGGGTCTTGGGAAACACAGAGAGGCTAAGACTGTACCCTACCAAGGCAAGGAGCACCTTGTAGAAAGAAAGCAGAAACTCCTTATAGACTGATTGACCAGACTTGCCCACTGTCCTTGACCCCACCAAGAGAGCAGCAACCCTCACACAGCAGCATCTCATACTTGTCATGTGAGAGAACTTTCCAAAAAGGCCAGAGGGGGAAACTTGCAATCTTACTTGGAGGAGCCAAGTCTGTATCTCGCAGATCCTGCAAAAAGACACCCACATCCACAGTTCGGCGGGTGGGAGGTTTGCGGGCCAGACCAGGCCTCCGCACTGACTGTGGCTGAAGAGGTGTAGCAAAGGTCAAGTTGAGGGAGCTGGTGAGAGGGAGGAGGCAAAAAGGAAAGTCACTTACCTGAGACCAGTTTTCCCAGAGGATTTTCCCATCTAGAATGTAGCCGACATGTTGAGGCTAAAACTGGCAGGGAATAGCATGGCCAGATTTCATCCCAATTAGTGCCTCCCTCCCCAAGCGTCTCCTGTACAACCCCCAAAAGAGGAAACAGCACCTGGTGAGGGAAGAGGCATCAGCATTCCCACGAGGCTCTGTCAGTTACCAGCAAGAGAAGTAAAAAGAAACCATGGTAAGAGATCCAGGCCTGTGAGACTCCTCTCTCAGCCCTCCTCAGCCTCTCCAGGTGATGTCCAGAGCCTCACCGTGGGAGACAAGCAGCCCTTGGTCCACTTCCTGCTGAAACACTGACAATCTCAGCCTCTGCTTCTTCCTGCCAGGGGCCAGCAGACCTGGAGCCAGGGTTGTAGGGGGCTCAAGCTCAGGAAGTTGCAGCTCCAGGCTATAAGAACAGAGCTTATCTCAGGCCAGAGAAGCCCAATTCTGGTTTGGGAGCCCCCAAGAAGCTCCCTGACCAGAACTAACAGTTGGAGAGTTCTCTATGCACCTGCCCTGACTGCTTTTCCGTCTGGAGGACTGGACCACCTGCGGTGCTGGCGCTGGCCTCACCACTGACTCTGGCATGAGAATGGAAGATTCCGGGGCTACAGAAACACCAAGGAGAGAATAGGGCTAACAAAACAGGATACACTGAAAGGGATACCCCAGGACTGGTTTTTGTACTGGTGCCTAACTCTGACCAGCAGGCTAGCGCTCACTTACCAGTTAACAGAATGTTCTTCAGCAAAGTCCGAGGTGTCTGTTTCTCCAGGTGCCCACTGGTTTGAACATGGGCCAATCTGCCAATAGACTATAGGTAAAAGCACCAAGCAACTAGTCTGTTCATTTGCCTTGAGAGTTCCTCAAGGTGGATTCCAGAGCAGAAATAAACCTCAGGACCCCTGAAGGCAGCCATGGCCCCATAGTGGGATGGGCACTTACCTTGGCTCCATAGGACCATTGTCTGGTAGTTGTCTTTGTTTGGCTTCTCAGTCTCCTGGGGGAGGGTGTTTCAAGCAGGGTTTTTTGGGCACTGTATAAAGACCAAAGACCAGCTGCTCTGAGAATTATGTGTCAGGGATGGGGGTGTGTAGGGAGAGGTAGGTATAGGATGCAAAGACATGTCTTCATCAGGGGTCTTTCTCTGAAGCTCTTTTTCTTCAGGGCCAGGGACTCAGAAACAACTTGCCCCTCCCATAGCCTCCATTCCCAGATCTATGTCAAGAGGGATGTGGATGAAGAGGACCCCTGGGGTATGGGAAGAAAGGGGAAATATGACTGAATCAGCCAGCGAAAGGAGCTGAGAAAGACTTCACAGAGGTGGCTTTAGCAGAATCTTTTTTTTTCTTTTTGAGTAGGAGTCTCACTCTGTCACCCAGGCTGGGGCCCAGTGGCACACTCACAGCCATTGCAGCCTCTACCTGCTGGGCTCAGGTGATCCTTCTGCCTCAGCCTTCCAAGTAGCTGGAACTACAGGTATGCACCACTACACCCAGCTGATTTTTTTATTTATTGTAGAGATAAGGTCTCATAAGTTGCCCAGGCTGGTCTCAAACCCCTGGCAATCCTCTCACCTCTGCCTCCCAAAGAGCTGGAATTAAAGGTGTGAGCCACCATGTCGCCCTCTAAGTATTTTTAAATACTTCTCAGGGTCTAACAGCACCCTCCATACGAGTTACCCCAGCCCTAGTTTCTTCAGTCCAATCCCTCTCCGGTTTCAGAGTAACATAAACATTCCCAGGGCACAGCTCCCACCTCATCATCCATAGGTCTAAAACCTATAATAAATGGCTTCCCATTCTCTATAACACAATGGCACTATCCAAGTCTGGCAGATGTCAACTTCTGCATCCTTTGCACCATGAGCTCACCACAGCCCTTAGCCCACAACTCTCGCACCAAGTCAGGCCAAATTCCCTGCTCCCTAGCAAAGCATCTTCCAGTTACTGTCCCCACCCCCCACCCCCGGTGCTTTCTGCCCAGGCTGTGCTCTCTAGCTCCATTCCGAAGTCCTAGCTGAGAGTTACAGACCTTAAGACTGAATGTGCGCGATGGTGGGGATTCTGAGCGCTTATGGAGGCCAACCCCCAAAGACTCGGACTCAGTCAGACACTGTGGCCCAGAGGCCCGGCTGCCTGGAAGCCCGGGGCTGGAGTACAAACAGGTAGCCGGAGCCCAGCTGGGCAGTGGAGCCAGTACTCAGAGCCTCCTCTCTGAGACTTCCTTCTTGAAACAGGATCGGCGCTGAATCCCACCCAGAACCCACTCCCCCAGTCCCTCTAGCTGCTCGTGTACTCCAGCAGTGCCCTCACATACCCTGCACCGGTACGGTGGGGTCGCCGTGGGGTGCGCGGGTCCGCTGTATCCAGCAGGCGCCGCAGCAGCGTGCGCGGCGTAGGCTCGCTGTCTGGGCAGGGATCCGCCATCGCCTCAGCAGCTGGTCCTCGCAACCGCCCAGCCAGCAACAGAGGCCGCGTTCCCGCCGTCACGTTTAAGGTAACTCTCGCGATGCTGCCGCACAACCTCACGGGAGTTGTAGTTCTCTCCCTGTCGCTGTTTGCAGCGTGGACTAGAGTGGATGCAAACTCCAGCTGTTTTGAAGGCACCCACACTGGGGTTGAGCCTGGGCAAACTTTTGCCGCCAGTCCAGGTCTTGGTTTCCTCATCTGTAAATTGAGGGTATACACACCTAATTAAGTGGCTTGTAATGCTTCAAGGAGTTAAGTTGCAGTTAATATTATTAGAATGCCTCTCATTGCCACATCCCTCCCCAAAGATGAGAAGATACACTTGGGCCAGGAAAAATAGTTTTATCTGGGCGGGGAGCGGTGGCTCACGCCTGTAATCCCAATACTTTGGGAGGCCGAGGCGGCAGGATCACTTGAGCCCAGGAATTTGAGACTAGCCTGGGATATGTAGAGACCTCCGGTCTACAAAAAATTAAAATAATTAGCCAGGCATGGTGGCATGCGCCTATAGTTCTATACTTGGGAGGTTGAGGAGGAAGGATGACCTGAGCTCAGAAGTTCGAAGCTGTGATGAGGCGTGATCTTGCCACTGCACTCCAGCCTGGATGACAGAGTAAGCCCCCAACTCAAAAATAAAAAATTTAGGCTGAGTGCGGTGGCTCACGCCTATAACACCAGCACTTTGGGATGGTGAGAGGATTACCTGAGTTCACGGGTGCGACACCAGCCTGGGCAACTTGACAAGCTCTCATCTCTACAATAAAACAAAAAATAAGCTGGGCGTGGTAGTGCGTGCCTGCAGTTCCAGCTATGCGCAAGGCTGAGGTGGAAGGAACACCTGAGTCCAGCAGGTGAAGGCTGCAGTGGCTGAGAGCGGTCCACTGCACTCCAGCCTGGGACTCCAGAGTGAGACTCCGACTCAAAATAAATACATAAATAAATTAATTAATTAACTAATTAAAAAGAATTTTAGCCGGGCTCAGTGGCTCAGCCTGTAATCCCGCGCCTTTGGGAGGCTGAGGTGAGTGGATTGCCTCAGCTTGCGGGTTCGAGACCCGCCTGGTCAGCGAGACCTCATCTCCACAATAAAATCAAAAAATTAGCCAGGCTTGGTAGCGCACACCTGTAATTCCGGCTACTCGGAAGGCTGAGGCGGAAGGATCGCCAGAGCCCAGCTGGGCGAGGCTGTGGTGGCCGGGAGCGGCCACTGCATTGCAGTCTGGGCGACAGAGTGAGACTCCAACTCAAAAAAAAAAAAAAAGAATTTTAAGCCGAGCTCAGTGGCGCAGCCTGTAATCCCAGCACTTTGGGAGGCTGAGGTGAGTGGATTGCCTGAGCCCCCAGGTTCGAGAGCCGCCTGGGCAACTTGGCGAGACCTCATCTCTACAATAAATCAAAAATCAGCCAGGCGTGGTAGCGCGCACCTGTAGTTCCAGCTACTTGGAAGGCTGAGGCAGAAGGATCGCCGGAGCCCAGCAGGTCGAGGCTACGGTGGCCGGGAGAGGCCACTGCACTCCAGTCTGGGTGACAGAGTGAGACTCCAACTCAAAAAAAAAAAAAGAATTTTATGCTGGGCACATGGCTCATGCCTATAATCCCAGCATTTTGGGAGGCCGAGGAGAGAGGATTGCCAGAGGCCTAGTGGTCTGAGATAAACCCAGGCAACCTGGCAAGTCTTGTCTCTATAAAAAAAAATTTAAAAAGTAGGCAGGCGTAGTGGCACGTGCCTGTAATGCTAGCTACTTGGAAGGCTGATAGAAGGATCACCTGAGCCCGGTAAGTTGAGGCTGCGGTGGTCATGAGCATGCCACTGTACTCTTGACTAGGAAGCAGAGTGAGACTTCAACTCAAAAAAAAAAATTTTTTTTTATTTTATATGTGACCTAGTCAGATCTGCATTTGCAGAGATGACTCTGTAGAGTCTATATCTATCAGAAGAGATCAGGTTGCAGGGGTCAAGGTTAGTAGGCCGTGATCCAGCACAGATGTTATGATTTCCAAACATGAGCCACTTTGAGATGAATTCCAGCTCTCAGAAATTGTTTTTGTTTGTTTGTTTTGCTTTTTGAGTTGGAGTCTCACTCTGTCACCCAGGCTGGAGGGCAGTGGCAGGCTCATGGCAACTGTAACCTTGACCTACTGGGTTCAGGCGATCTTTCCACCTCTGCCTTCCAAGTAGCTGGAATCACAGGCATGTGCCACCACGTCTGGCTAATTTTTTTTTTTGACTTATTGTAGAGACAAGGTCTTGCCAAGTTGTCCAGGCTGGTCTCAAACCCCTGAGCTCAGACAGTCCTCTCACCTCGGCCTCACAAAGTGCTGGGATTACAGGCATAAGCCACCGCACCTGGCTAGTTCTGTTATTGCTGGAGGTGATTACCAAATTGCTAGTGCTTTCCATATTTTTCACCAATTGACAGTCCTCTCACCTTTCTTAAGTGTTCATGGCAACTTAATTAAAACTTGGTTTCTGAGTTTTCCGTGGAGTTCTTTTCCTAACCTGGCCTTGGATAAGGTGTAAAGTATTTGATACTTGAGACAGATAGTCATGGACATATTTGTGCTTGCTTTAAAAAATGGAGTAAGACCCGCCTGGGCAACTTAGCGAGACCTCATCTCTACAATAAATCCAAAAATTCAGCCGGGCATGGTAGCGCGCCCCTCTAGTTCCGGCTACTTGTAAGGGTGAGACAGAAGGATCATCGGAGCCCAGTGGGTCGAGGTTGAGGTGACCGGGAGCGGCCACTGCACTCCAGTCT
The DNA here is from genome assembly GCF_000164805.1 of Carlito syrichta. Lineage (NCBI taxonomy): Eukaryota > Metazoa > Chordata > Mammalia > Primates > Tarsiidae > Carlito > Carlito syrichta. Next base: position 405,421 of record NW_007252899.1, on the reverse strand, counting down.
GGGCGACAGAGTGAGACTCCAACTCAAAAATAACTAACTAACTAAATAAATAAAAATAAATAAGTAAATAAAATAAATAAAAATTTAAAATGGCCGGGCTTGGTGGCTCAGCCTGTAATCCCTCGCCTTTGGGAGGCTGAGGTGAGTGGATTGCCTGAGCCTGCAGGTTCGAGACCCGCCTGGGCAGCGAGACCTCATCTCTACAATAAATCAAAAAAATCAGCCGGGCATGGTAGCGCATGCCTGTAATTCTGGCTACTTGAAAGGCGGAGGTGGAAGGATCGCCGGAGCCCAGCAGGTCGAGACTGCAGTGGCCGGGAGCGGCCACTGCACTCCATTCTGGGCGACAGAGTGAGACTCCAACTAAAAAAATAAAAAAAATAAAAAAAATTTTAAATGGAGCAAGGCTGGGAGCAGTGGCTCACGCCTATAGTCTCAGCACTTTGGGAGACTGAGGTGAGAGGATTGTCTGAGCTCATGGGCTCACGGGTTTGCAACCAGCCTGGACAACCTGGCAAGACCTCATTTCTACAATAAATCAAAAAATTAACCAGGAGGGGTAGCGCATGCCTGTAGTTCCAGCTACTTGGAAGGTTGAGGCAGAAGGATCACCTGAGCCCAGCAGATCATGGCTATGGTGGCTGTGGGCATGCCACTGTACTCCACCTGGGCAATAGAATGAAACTCCAACTCAAAAAAAAAAAAAAAAAAAAGGACCAAAGAATAAATTAGGTTTGTGCTTCGCAAAATAAGAGAACCATAGAGCCTGGCTCGGTGGCTCAGCCTGCAATCCCAGTGCTTTGGGAGACTGAGGTGAGTGGATTGCCTGAGCCCGTGGGTTCGAGACCCGCCCGGGCCACTTGGCAAGACCTCATCTCTAAAATAAATCAAAAAAATCAGCCGGGCGTGGTAGTGCATACCTATAGTTCCAGCTACTTGGAAGGCTGAGGCGGAAGGATGGCAGGAGCCCAGCAGGTCGAGGCTGCTGTACTCCAGTCTGGGCGACAGAGTGAGACTCCAACTCAAAAAAAAAAATATAATAATAATTAGGAGAAAGGAATGAAAAAGGACCCCCCCCCCCAAAAAAAAAGCGGGAGAAAAGGGAGAACTCAACAAAGGAGAGATAGTTTGCAGGTAATTGTCCTGGACAACTGCCTGACTCCTCCTGGTTTTCCACAACCTCTCCATCCTGGGCGACAGAGACCCCTACTAAAAAAATAATAAAATAAAAAAGACAAGGGAGAGGGGAGGTGTCGTATTACAATGCAAATCGCTTCGCTTAAAGCCCTTTAATAGCTCCCAGTCGCCTTCAGAATAAAATCCTAAATCCTTTAACATGCTCCAGTTTGGTATCTTTCGGTGCTTAGGCTATCCTGGCCACCTCCTTCCAGGCTTTTTGAGGGCCGAGTCTAGCTGTTTGCCTCGGGGCCTTATAGGCAGGTTCCTGGGACAAGAACTGGCTACTCCTTAACCAAGCTTTTTGTCGTTTTTTATTCTTGGCCTTCTGTCCCCCCATTTTCTCGTCTGTCCTGTTCATTCCTTTGGTGAGTTTATTTCTGTGGCTAGACATCCATTCGCGTGCATTAACATCTGTTATCTAAAAGACAGATGCTCATCCCTCTAGTCAGTCAGACTCCAGGAGGGAGGGGCCAGGTCGGCCCGGCACAAAGTAGGTACCTACTGATGACTTTAGGTCACTAAGTGAATCAACGCAGGCAGCGACTGAATCCGGAAAGAGTCCCCGACGCAAAAAAAAGGGACTCCTGAGGTCCTTCGGGGCGTCGAGGCCCAGGTTTCCTCTCCCTCTGCGGTTATGCCGTCGACTCAAAAGTTTATAGGCTGGGGCACCGCTTCTGACACAACAGCACAATCTCGCCCGAATCCTGCTCCGCTGTAACCCGACCTCTCCCTTAGGTGGCGCTTAGGGCCGCAGCCGCCAAGTTCAGCGTGAGGCATCACGGGACTTGTAGTCTCCGTGGGCACACAGCGCTTGCGCATTGGTGAGGCGCGCACCGAGACCGCCCCGCCCCCACCCCACCTCTATCAAGATTCTGGTTCCTCGTGAGGGGAAGACCAGGCAACAGCGTTCCAGCCGCCGAATACACGTTTCTTGCCCGCCAGGAACGAGCCGAGTTGGGGTAAGAATCTGCTCTTCGGGAGCTGTCGCAGGACCCAGGAAAGCGACCGGGATAAGCATACCCCGCACCGGAAGTGAGCGGCTTCTGGCGCGGTGCATTGTGGGGGGCGTAGTCCTCTTACCCAGGCGGTCCTTCGCGGCGTCCCCGGGCCGACTCCG
>NW_007252899.1:398963-403105 GCF_000164805.1 Carlito syrichta | reverse complement strand
CAGCCATGCCTGGCTTTACGTGCTGCGTGCCAGGCTGCTACAACAACTCGCACCGGGACAAGGCGCTGCACTTCTACACGTTTCCCAAGGACGCTGAGTTGCGGCGCCTCTGGCTCAAGAACGTGTCCCGTGCCGGCGTCAGCGGGTGCTTTTCCACCTTCCAGCCTACCACGGGCCACCGTCTCTGCAGCGTTCACTTCCAGGGCGGCCGCAAGACCTACACGGTACGCGTCCCCACCATCTTCCCGCTGCGCGGCGTCAACGAGCGCAAAGTAGCGCGCAGACCTGCGGGGGCCGCGGCTGCTCGCCGCAGGCAGCAGCAACAGCAACAGCAGCAGCAGCAGCAACAACAGCAGCAGCAGCAGTCGTCGCCGACAGCCTCCACTGCTCAGACCGCCCAGCTGCAGCCGAACCTGGTTTCTGCCTCCGCGGCTGTGCTTCTCACCCTTCAGGCCGCTGTAGACAGCACCCAGGCTTCGGGAACGGTGCCGCCGGCGCCCACTACTCCCACGGGAGAAGACGTGAAGCCCATTGATCTTACAGTGCAAGTGGAGTTTGCAGCCGCAGAGGGTGCAGCCGCCGCTGCCGCCGCGTCAGAGCTACAGGCTGCTACGGCAGGGCTGGAGGCCGCCGAATGCCCTATGGGCCCCCAGTTGGTGGTGGTAGGGGAAGAGGGCTTCCCTGATACTGGCTCCGACCACTCGTACTCCTTGTCGTCAGGCACCACGGAGGAGGAGCTTCTGCGCAAGCTGAATGAGCAGCGGGACATCCTGGCGCTGATGGAAGTGAAGATGAAAGAGATGAAGGGCAGCATCCGCCACCTGCGTCTCACCGAGGCCAAGCTGCGCGAAGAACTGCGCGAGAAGGATCGGCTGCTTGCTATGGCTGTCATCCGCAAGAAGCATGGAATGTGAACGGGTCCCCCTGTGGCCTGCTGGACTCCTGGACCCCTTCCAGCCCAAGGGGACCGTGGGCCGCTGTTGAACCTCTCTATACTCCTGGGGCACTGGTTGACAGTACTGAGGCTTAAGGCAGCTGGACTCTTACTGGTGATTTGGCACCCTCACTTGTTTCCTCCTGAAGTGGGGGCCGGGGCGTCACTCTGCCCTGGTGACACCAGCGATTATGACTTTGTCTACCCTTCCTCCCCAGTGTATGTTGCAGATTCTGGTTAAGCAGAGGCTTCAGAACCACAGAACTTAAAACTTAAAATCTAGGGATGCAAGTGGGATGTTCACGAATTATGGGTTTAGGAAAACCAAACCTTAAGGTTGGCCTACAGTCAGAGACAGCTCTTCTGTGTGTAGTGATAAGAGATCCAAGTAACATCAGTTCTCCTCCTTTTCATGCTTTTCCTTCCCAGGTGCAGCCTGTGATTCTGATGGGGACTGGTAGATTTGTGCCTCTGTCTCCTAGACCTCCCTCCCCAGGAGGCCATTTACAAGGGGGTCTGAGTGACCTGCTGATGGAGATCCAGCTTGCCAGGGACTTAGGTTTATCCTGTTTTGTTTGCTACTGGTTACAAATTCTATTTTCTGTACAATTAGTCAGACTAAAGTTTTCACTGTGTTTGTTTGGCAAAACAAATTAAACAAGAAGTAAGGTTTTTATTTGGGTTTCGCCATTTTATTTACAAAAACTTAGCTAAGTGTCTTTGAAACATGGGGAAATAGACCTTAGCCTATTTAAAAGATCAGGCTGACCCTGAAAGCAGTGATGCTTCAATGACCAGTTTTCTACATAAAGGGGCCTTAAGTATATGGATCCTGACCTTATAAAGTCCTCAGAGGGTTCCTGGCCCAGAGTTTGAAAACGGCACCAAATGGCCCAGTTTGTCTATGGGTTATCTCCCTGTGTCTTTTCTTTTTTTTTTTTTTTTTTTGAGTTGGAGTCTCACTCAGTCGTCCAGACTGGAGTGCAGTGGCCACTCCCGGCCACCGCAGCCTCGACCTGTTGGACTCCGGCGATCCTCCCGCTTCAGCCTTCCAAGTAACTGGAATTACAGGCGCGCGCTACCACGCCCGGCTAATTTTTGATTTATTGTAGAGATGAGGTCTCGCCAAGTTGCCCAGGTGGGTCTCGAACCTGTGGGCTTAGGCAATCCACTCACCTCGGCCTCCCAAAACGCGGGATTATAAGGCTGAGCCATCAAGCCCGGCTTCCCTGTGTCCTTTTAACAAGAAGGAGCAGGTAAGAACTAAGCTGAACAGACGTGATAGCTAACCTCTGAGTTTTGAATTCTCAGTTGCAGTTGTATTTTGCTTGCCATTACATCCCTTAAGCCTAGCAGTGTCCTGTACATACATGTGCATGCAGTTGCTTAAACCACTGAAGACCACAGCTGGAGTCAGCCATGGCTTCTATTTTTCTTTGGATTAGATGTTGGAGGGGCAAGGGTGACAGCTTTGTCCATAGCTCCAAGTAATTTAGCTCAAAGCCAGTGGCAAGAGGCAAATGCCTGTAAATCTATGCGTTTACTATGGGTGTTAGGGTAAAATGGATACTTTTCAGTCTCCAGAAACTATGACTGTCTTCTCCATGTTTTTTGTGGACAAAAGCACTTGCTGCCTGGGGAGTTGCTCTGTGGCAGTGAGCTGGAATGGTTCTAAAACTCTAATCTCTCCCATCTGGTCCCTTGGCACTGAGGTTGGGAAACAACTCTGGTGGGGAAGGAAGAGTGTAGCATAGGTTGTGTAAGCACCTTGTTGGGGGTAGGGGTTGAATTCTGCCTTCCGAGGGTTAGCTCTGGTTGGTAATCAGGTGGTGGAAGGCACAGCGTGCCCTTCCAGGCCAGCTATGACCAGAGGCCTTCATTGCCCCTGTTGAGCCACTCTCACATCTCCCTCTCCCTTGGACCCCAGCTATACACATTAGTCTATCCTTCAGCTTCTGTTTGCTGAATGGACTTCTGTTTCTGCTTTGGGTTAACCTCTCAGCATCACTCCCAAGACCCTCGCTGAGATTATGTGCACACACCTATACAGTGTGTGGGCTTAGGTAGAGGAGGACAGAGCAAGGGAGGTCCCAAATGCACCATAATCAGTGCAGAGTTTTTACTGACTGAGTAATAAGAGAAGCAATTTAGTCAGGCAGTGTAGTGGTCAGACCTGAGATTTAATAAACAGAGGTTTGGTTTGGTCTCACTAGCTGTCCCTATGTAGGGTGAGTTGGGTGGGAGAGGGTAAAGGTAGAGCTCTCTGGTCAGGGGAGGTTAGGGAAGCCTTGTAGCTATTTCCCTCACCTGTGGCACCCTAGGTTGGCTGCAGAGCCATTTGCCCAACACAGGCCTGACCTAGGGACAGGCCTTACTTCAAATGTTTGCATTACCAAAGAAACAATGAAATGAGTGTTGAAAGGAAAGGGCAATGGATAGGAAGAGAACTGTTTACAATCTGCTGGTCATTAAAGTCGCGGGGAAACTGGCTGAGTCCGTTCTTTTCCCCCCATCAATAAAAGTGAAACTCTTAGCTGCTTGTCTGCTGCAAAATACTTAAGAGACTGTTTTGGAGACTCCTAACTAGAAGTTTGAGAGTAATCTCTCCAACCGGGCCTCACCTGAGAGGCATTTGAGTCTCCGGCCAAGAACAGGCTAGACAGGCCCCAGCGCAGGGTGAACGAATGTTGGGACAGCAGAAGCTATGGGTTCCAACTGGGCTAGCTAAGACCGCAAGGCTCGGAAGAGCAGAGGAGGCAGCCATAGCCCCCAAGGGGAGGGGGCTTTGCGAGCGGAAACAGCCGAGGGGCCCAGGGAGGGGCGACTGAGCCAGCTTAGGGCCGGGCTCCCACGGAGGCGGGGCCAACCTTCACCAGCGCACGGCCTGGGCGGGGCCGGGCCAGCTGGGACCAGGCGACAACTGAGCCGTGACCCTAGCCTGGCGCCAACCTCCAGTGTTCCAGAGGCTTCCGCTAGACCACAATTCTCAGGGGCTCGCCCCGGCAGCCTCCCTCCCTGGCTTAGCCTCACCTCCAGCGCTGCGGGTGGTGTCTGGGCCTCCTCACGTAGCCTACCGGGAACTGTAGTTTTTTTGTGGCATACTTATGCCACAAAGGGGAGCGGTGGGACTGCGTTTCCCAGAGTGCAGCAGGGCGGACGAGGGAAGGCAGGGGGGAAGGGACAGTCGGTCGCAGATCGCGCTGGGTTG
>NW_007252899.1:384130-398834 GCF_000164805.1 Carlito syrichta | reverse complement strand
CGCGCGGGGCCGGGGCCATGTGTCGCGCGCGGCTCCGCCTCCCGCCGGTCCTCTGAGGCGGCGGCCGGGGGGAACGCAGAGAGAACCAGCCAGGCACCTATCTGGGCCGTACGGTGCCCATGACTGGTGCCCCGGACTGCGCCATGGCGAGGCCTTTTTCTTTGGTCCGGACCATCCGGAAGGGGCTTTCTGGGCCCCGCCCCGTCTGGCCTGGCCTGGCCTGCTCGAGTCTTGCAAGCTCTGCAGGCAGCTAGCGGGCAGACCCCAGCCCCACGTCCTGCTACCCGTCTGCGAAGGATCTGGGAATGGGCAGCGCCACCCGGCCCGCTCCAGAGTCAGCATGGGTAAGGGCGCCCGCCTACCGCAGCCTGGGCTTGGGGCCCTCACCCGGTTCCCGACCCTAGTCCTAGGATGTAGGTGAACGCTCCCCTACTTGTCTGCCGGCTGAGAGTGCATGATACCTACCGATTCCTCTATGGAACCCATGCTTGAGTTCTTCTATGGGGAGAGTCAGGGAATCGGGTGGAAGGGGGTTCCACGTGGGACTTTACTTCTGGCCAACCTTGGAGGATCTGGGCCTGATGTGGTGGGGCGGCTCCCGACTGGTAGGCCCAGCCCACGCCCTTCTCTATCAGTGACTAGGCCCCAGAGGTAACATAGAATTACCCCAGAAGAGAGGATGACTCCATAAGAATGGGATAATAAGGTAGAATTTAATGCATGGCGAAGTAGAATCCAGGTCTGGACTTTGTGGGGCCTTTCCGAAGCCTGGGGGGCAGAACTAGGGCTGGAAGCTGTGGAAAGTCTGGCTTCCCTCACTTGTTTGATCACTTCCCAACAGCTGGAGCTACCTATGAACAGGCAGAAAATTGATTGTGCCTCGGGAAATTCCCCCTAATGATGCCACGGGAGATCCCATTGAGTTCTGGGAGAATGGTTGTATCTGACCAGAGGCTACTATTTTGACAGCCTTTGTAAAGGCACTTATAATTGAGTGATGATAAATTAAGGAACCATTCCAGAAACTGAACCAGTCCCTGGGAATTGGGGGAGCGATGACTTGTCAAGCCTTGATTCCACCTTGACTTCTGAGCCACAGTCCTTGCGAGGACTAAAGCCTCTCGGTCTGCAGACGTGGCCGCAGCAACTAGCAGAATGCCAGGGTCTCTTAGAATGTCTGAGTTAGGCTCGAGATAAAGAAAGCCACTGCCCATGCCCTTTTTTTCCCCTTTGAGTATTTCTCTAGGTAATGTTTTTCTGGTCATTGTGCTCTTGAGTTGGCCACTTTCCTGCATGTGAATTTCTCTGCCTAGTCATTCTCCCTGATCCAGAAAAACAGGCAAGAATGCTTTCAGATCTCACTAGAGTCTACCTTCTCTCTGGACTCAGCTCTCTTAGTCCACATCCTGACCTGTGAGAACAGGGAAGTCAGGTTCATCCAGCGTCTCAGAAGAGGCCCAGTTTGCCATTGGAGTTGGCTAATAAGGAGGGACTACCCACAGGACACATACAGCATCAATGAGGTGGAATCTCTTAGAACTAGGAGCAGTTATTTCAAGTCCCACTCTAGATTGTCTGGATTGGTACTTTTTTTTTTTTTTTTTGAGTTGGAGTCTCACTCTGTCGCTCAGACTGGAGTGCAATGGCTGCTCCCAGCCGCTATAGCCTCGACCTGCTTGGCTCCGGTGATCCTTCCGCCTCAGCCTTCCAAGTAGCTGGAACTACAAGCACGCGCTACCACGTCAGGCTAAGTTTTTGATTTATTGTAGAGATGAGGTCTCACCAAGTTGCCCAGGCGGGTCTCGAACCCGCGGGCTCAGGCAATCCACTCACCTCAGCCTCCCAAAGGCACGGGATTACAGGCTGAGCCACCAAGCCTGGCTGGATTGGTACTTTTTTTTTTTTTAGTTGAAGTTTCACTCTGTTGCCCAGGCTGGAGTGCAGTGGCACGATCATGGCCACCGCAGGCTCAACCTGCTGGGCTCAGGAGATCCTTCCACTTAAGCCTTCCAAGTAGCTGGAACTACGCCACCATGCCTGGCTAATTTTTTTATTTATTGTAGAGATGAGGTCTCGCCAAGTTTCCCAGGCTTGTCTCAAACCCGTGGGCTCAGGCAGTCCTCTCACCTCGACCTCCCAAAGTGTTGGGATTACAGACTTGAGCCACCGCACCCAGCCTGGATTGGTACTTTCTAGGACACAGTTTTCAGATGAGCTAGGCTTATGGCAATGGATTTATCTGCATATTTCAAGGCCCTGGGTAGCTTGAATACAGGGTTTTCTTCAGAGTAAAAAAATATATTGTTTCTTCTCAGGGTTGCCCAAGAGTAGGAAGAATTCAGGACCCTCCCCCTTGTTCCAGCCTCTAGAATTTCCCTGTAACTTCTTTGTCTGGGGTCAGCTAGCCATTGCGAGGCATCTTGACCACAAGAAGTCCTTAACCTTTCTAGAACAAGGCAGTCCATCTAGGTCTCAGAGATAAGAGAACCCTGAGGTCCTCCAGGATCTATCTGTATCCTTTGTTCATGTAGGACTGACTTGGAAGTAGGGCCTGACATGGGGCAATTGGGAGACGGCTGCACAAGTGTAGGTCATGGTGTCAGGATGCCTGGGTTCTCAACTAGCTCAGAATTAGGTACCTTAGTGACTAGTAGCCCACCTGTCCTCTCTGAGCCATGTCTGGATTTATTCTACTGTCTTTGCAGTTGCTGGGTTGGGAGGAGAGGAGTGATTTCACAGACACAGATTTCTCAAATTTTAGAACTGGAATGCACCTTATATAGAAAATCTTAGGGTTCCCTTAATGAGACATCATCTCATTTTCATTTATCTTATTTGAAAATTATTATTTTTCTCCTTTCTTGCCAGTGACCAGTTTTATATCGCAACCATTTTGGGGGCCTTTTTTTTGTGTCAGGCTCCGGGTTGAGACTGCAGGTCGAAAAATGAATCCTACCCAGTCCTAGTGCTGGTGAAAGGAGGTCACAGGTTTTAGGGGTAATGTTGGTATTGTTCTGAGGGCTAAGTTGAAGGATCTCTATAGGAGTTACTAATCCTGTGCAGAAGAGGGGGCTTCTGAATGATTGGAGCCCCAGAGAGAAAAGGCTATTTCTAGGCCAATGCTCCTTTTTAGTGCCTGGCAGGAAATGCACAGGGAGGTATTCCTCTGGATTGTGGGCCCAGAAAGTTCTGGATTCCCTTCAGCAAGGCTGTCACCACTTAAAGTTGCTATGGCTGTTGAGTCTAGCTGCTGGCTTCTAAAGTCTGCTCCTCCTGGGTCTCCCAGAGGTCTCTGCTGGATGTTCTCATAGTGCGTGGGACTGTCACTAGCATTTTGTTGTTGGTAGCCTTCTAATCCCCTGCCTGGATCCTAGGTTTGTGGCTTCTGCTCCTTTCACTGAGACCCTCTTATGGTTACCTTTATTCAGGTGCCCAGTAGTTCCTGGAGTGGTACCTATCAGGGCATCTTCCCAGAGTGCTAGACAGGAACCCTCCCCAGAGGTGGAAGGTTCAGTAGACTGGTCAAGGAGGCTCCTTGGGTGTTCCTTCAACAAATGGCCTTTATTTAGGGGATTATGAAGTATGCAGGAGCCAACAGGAACTTAGGAAATGCCAATAGTGCTTGTTTTAGAATCCCATTCAGTCCATCCTCATTGAGGCCTCCAGGACAAAGGAATAGTCCTTTTAGGGCAAGGGGAGTGAATCCAAAAAGTTTTCTACAGAATGGACATTGAAAGCTGGACAGGATTTCCTTGGAATGGGGTCAGGCTGAACCTTGTCCTGGGCCTTTTCGGTTAATGTTTTGAAGATGATGTTTATTTGCAATTCAGTTTAATGACTACCCCTTTCCCAGCTTTGAGATTGTTATTCTCTTCCTTTGTCTTTCTTTCTTCCTTTCTTCCCTCCCTCCCTCACTCCCTCTTTCCCTCTTTTCTTTCTTTCTTTGTCTGTTATTAGAGGTAGAGTCTCTCTCTGTCACCTAGCCTGGAATGCAGTGGTGCAGTCTTGACTCACTGCAGCCTCAAACTCCTGGGCTGAATGGTCCTCCCGCTCCGTCTCCTGAGTAGCTGTGACTCTAGGCATGTACCACCATACCTCGCTAATTTTTAAGTTTTTTATAGAGACGTGGTTCTTACTATATTGCCCAGGTCTCACTATATTGCCCAGGTTGGTCTTCAACTCCTGGCTCAAGCGATCATCCTGCCTCCACCTCCCAAAGTGCTGGGATTACAAGTGTGTGCCACTGTGTCCAGCCATGTGACAGGAATTCTTGACTCCCTCCCTGAGGACGGCAGCAGTGTGTAGATTATCCCTAGAGTGACTTCTGGCCCATGTGATATGATCATTCTGGTCAGCACCCTGTCCACCAGGTATGTGTGACGCCCTCACCCTGTTAGCTAGAGTGTATCCTTCTGGGCACAATGCTTTGCTGAAGCCTAACTGTAGTTGGGGAAGTGTCCCAAGGAAGAGGGACATGAGGGCCAGGGATGGCCTGCTCAGGGCTCCTACTTCCAACTAACCTGTGGCCAAGAACTTTCTTTCACTGTCCTGGCCTTACTTGTTTATTGCTAGTACCTGCTGTATACCAGCTCCCTAAGCCTCCAGGCTGGAGATAGGGCTACCATGGGGTTGGAGAATCCGCTCATGAGAGAGCAGTGTCTGGGGTACCTGGGAATAGTGAGCCATTTGCCTCAGTATTCTCAGTAAACTAGGGCAATTCTGGAATTTTTTTTTTTTTTTTTTTCTGAGTAGGAGTCTCATTCTATCACCCAGACTGGAGTGCAGTGGCACGCTCATGGCAACCGCAGCCTCAACCTGCTGGGCTCAGGGAATCCTTTTGTCTTAGCCTCCCAAGTAGCTGAAACTATAGGCATATACCACCACGCCCAGCTATTTGTTTGATTTATTATAGAGATGAGGTTTCACCATGTTGCCCAGGCTAGTCTCGAACCCTTAGACTCAGGCAGTCCTCACACTACTGCCTCCCAAAAGTGCTGGAATTACAGGCGTGAGTCACCCACTGTGCCCAGCAAATGTTTGTTTGTTTCTTCTTTTTTTTTTTGAGTTGGAGTCTCACTCATTTGCCCAGGCTAGAGTTCAGTGGCATACTCACAGTCACCACAGCCTCAACCTGCTGGGCTCAGATAATTCTTCCACTTCAGCCTTCCAAGTAGCTGGAACTACAGGTGTGGGCCACCATGCCCAGCTTTTTTTTTTTTTTTTTGAGTTAGAGTCTCACTCTGTCACCCAGACTGGAGTGCAGTGGCCGCTCCCGGCCACCGCAGCCTCAACCTGCTGGGCTCCGGCGATCCTTCCAAGTAGCTGGAACTATAGGCGCGCACTACCACACCCGGCTCATTTTAAAAATTTATTGTAGAGATGAGGTCTCACCAAGTTGCCCAGGCGGGTCTTGAACCCACGGGCTCAGGCAGTCCACTCACCTGAGCCTCCCAAAGGCGTGGGATTACAGGCTGAGCCACCGAGCCCGGATATTTTTTTTTTAATTACAGAGACCAAGTCTTGCCGTGTTGCCCAGGCTGGTCTTGAACCCTTGGGTTTGGGCAATCCCCTTGCTTCTGCCTCCCATGCTGGTAATCTACAGGCATAAGACACCTGTTTGTTTCTTTTTCTTTTTTTTTTCTTTTTTTTTTGAGTTGGAGTCTCACTCTATCACCCAGGCTGGAGTGCAGTAGCACACTCCGGGCCACCGCAACCTCAACCTGCCGGGCATTGTTGATCCTTCCGCCTCAGCCTTCCAGGTAACTGGAACTAGAGGTGCGTGCTACCACATCCCACGTCCAGCTCATTTTTTGATTTACTGTAGAGACAAGGTCTCACCATGTTGCCCGTACTGGTCTCAAACCCATGGGCTTGGGCAGTCTTCTCGTCTCAGCCTCCCAAAGTGCTGGGATTATAGGCTTGAGCCACCATGCACAGCCATCTGTTTGTTTCTTTTGTTTTCTTTCTTTTTTTTTTGAGTTGGAGTCTCACTGTATCGCCCAGACTGGAGTGCAGTGGCATGTTCCCGGCCACCACAGCCTCGACCTGCTAGGCTCTGGTGATCCTTCCGCCTTAGTCTTCCATGTAGCCAGAATTACAGGTGTGTGCTACCAAGCCTGGCTAATTTTTCTGATTTATTGCAGAGATGAGGTCTCACCAAGTTGCCTGGGTGGGTCTCAAACCCGCAGGTTGAGGTAATCTACTCGCCTCAGCCTCCCAAAGTGCTGGAATTACAGGCTGAACCACCAAGCCTGGCCCTGTTTGTTTCTTAAAGCCACAGGTACTCCATTGGAACCACTGGGTCCCATTAGGGCAGAAACTGGAAAGCCTGCTGCCCTTGAGAAGCATTCCTCTGTGTAGACATTGGTTCCACTTGCAGGTGGTTTCAGGACTAGAAGAATGCAAGTTTTCATTTATCCCTGTGGCGTAAACCTGCTTTGCCCTGTTGAGTATGTGCTCAGGTAGCTCCCATTCTGAGGTGCATGGAACTTGCTGATTTAGAGAGTAAGAAAGGCCTTGCCACCTAAGGCTTTCTGCTACTTCACATTGGCTCTTGCAGTTCCAGTTCTGGCCAGTTGCATGGACATTCTAATGCTGGCTATGTCAGTGGACTCATGTGATCTTGAATTCCTTCTTAACTTCTTGGAGTCTCTGTTTCCTTGTCTACAAAGAGAAGATAATCATACCAGCTTTACGGGGCTTGTGAGACTCAAGTTTGACTTACAGGAGGCATTCCCTCCACTCCTCTGTGGACCCTTTATTCCCTGTTTTTGTTAGTCTCAGAGTGTCACAGTGGTGTTGACCAGGCCATGGGAGTAGTCGTTTAAGGGACTCAGTTCCCACTAGGGGAGCCAAGTCCATGTGTACCTGACCATCAAGTTCATGGCTTAAGGCTCAGTCTGTGGATGTAGCTATTTAGAATGACTGGGACCCAAGAGGTCTTCAGAGCTACCTGGTAAAAAGGTTGCACATGGGAATAAGTGCAGAGCAGAGAGAACAGAATCCAGGCGTTGGGTTCTGGGTCAGTCAGGGCAACCTACTGCCTTTAGAACCCTCTCTCCAGGCAGAAAAGAAGAAAAGGACTGTTGGGGTACTGTGGGGACCTTAGACCGCAGGTGTCAGTTCCAGGAAAGAGTTCTGCCCTGGCCAACCGTCTAGGCTGATTTCTCTCTATACTTCAGGCAGGGGTGCAGTGGACCAGGCAATTAGCATTGCTGGTTTAGGCCTGGTCCGTGGTGTGGTCTCCCTGCAGGGACCTGAAGTAACTACATTCTTCCTCGCTGTTGAGCTAGTATTCATTGAGGCACTAATGATAACACCTTACAACTGGGTCTGCTTTATATCTTCAGTGTATTTCCTCCTAATATCCCAAAATTACTGATGAGGAGACAGTGTCAGAGTCACATCTCAAGGGAGAGGTGGAGCAGGCCAGAGATCAGGTCTCACAGGGTGTGGTGACCAGGACCTTGGGAGTGAGGGAGTTGGAGCCAAGACCTGCTTGCCACATGCTGTAGACACATAGCTGTGTGAACAGCAAATAATTGTTTCCTGACAACTTGGACAGAAGGTATGGATGGAGGGAAAGTAGGTCACTGGGCCACTTAAATTGAACAGGGTTTGCCCAGAACTCACTCCTCCAGAGAAGAAGAGCTGGCCTCTAAGTCCAGGTTCCTACAGCGTTCATGCACTTAGTAAACAAATAGTTATTGAAGGCTGGGCCAGGTAGTCAGGGAGACAGACGATAAACAAATATATAAGTGTGACAGTCTCATGCCGTGATTGGTGCTAAGAAAACAATACAGGAGGCAAAATGAGTAACTAGACAACTGTTTTAGACTGAGTGATCAAGGAAGGTATGTGGAGGTGACATTTGAGCTGACACATATGTGACAAGGCATTAGATACATATGTGACAAGGCGCTAGACACATGAAGGTAAGGTCTAGGGGGAAGAGTGATCGAGTAGAAGGAGCGAAAGTTACAAAGCCCTCAGGTGAGAACAGGCTCAGCGTGTTCCAGAAAAACGAAAATGTCAATTGTGGCTTCAGAGGAGAGGAGGAATGAGTGGCAAGAGATGAGATTTATGAGATTGGACAACTAGGGGCCTTGAAGACAGGATAAGTGGTTGAGACTTTGTTCCAGGTGCCAGGGAAAGTCACTGGAAGGCCGTGGGACAGGATACACAGTACCCCAACTCAGACCATGATCTCAGAGGGGTGGTTTTTTTCCTGAGGAAAAGATACCCACTCGGTATCTTCCTGTCATTGGTTGCTACCCATCCCTTTCTCCACTCTCACCACATGATACTTCCTAAGTTCTGGGCCTGTGGGGTTTAGGCCACAGTGGCTGTCAGTCCCTCCGGTGGCTGTCAGTCCCTCCTGTCGGATGAGGCCTTCCCAGGCTCTGCTTCAGGGCTATATTTGGGTCCTGGCAGATAGTAGGTGTGAGGGGGGTGGCCACGATTGGTGCCCGATTTCAAGGGCCTTACTGCAGACTCAGTATGCCTGCTAGCATTCCCCGTGGGACTTCGGTGATGCACCCTCAAATGTGTGAGCGTCTTTCTGTGTGCTAGTCTGGAAGGAGTGACGTAGTCTTTCTCATTACTCTTCTGCCCCATCCCTGCCCCAGGTCCAGCTAGGTCAGGATCTCTCTCTGCTTTGCTTAGGTGGTAGAACAGGGTGGTGACTTTGAAGGTTAGGGAGAACTCTGAGGTCATTCTCCATGAAAATACCTGTTTTCTCTGGGTTTGATGTGGAAATCTTCTGCCTGATGCCTTTGTTTGGAGGTGGAAGCCCCAGTTCAGAACTGAGAGAGCCAAGCTCAGAGATTGGGGCTCCAGCCCTGTGTGCCCAGGAGCTCTCTCACTGATGTGGTCTGTTCCTTTTTATCTCCAGACCCAGGTTGTCGCTGGGAGTCCTGGCTCTGGAGAGTCCACCAAATCTGGTCAATTCAATTCCACCGTCTAGCAGCTGCTGACCTTGAGCGAGTTGGAGTTGGCTAAGCCTCACTGAGTCTCATTTTGCTTATCTCTAACAGGGGTGTTGACTCCTAGGGTGTTATTAGAAACAAATGCACATAAAGCTCTTTGCACATTTCTACACCTAATATGCATTAGTGAAAATGAGCTGTTCTCAGATGGACACTGCTATTTTCAGTTTTGTCCTTGGAAACACTTAAAATCTGAGAATAAAAATGAAATTTTTCGTTGCCTAATGGGATCACCTAGGCCAGAGGTTTTAACCTGGGCCTATGTTCAGGGAGTCTGAACAACTTGAAATTATTCACAAGGCTGGGATATCTCTACCTTTCTACAAATTTACTGGGAGAGGGCCACAGTTTTTTGAGACATTCCTAGAGGGTCTTTGTACCCACAGAGACCCAAGGGTCAGTGAAGTTCAGTGCTCAGTGGGCGAGAGGTCATCAAGGTCTTTGCTGCTCCTCGAGGAGCCTGGCCTCAGTCAGCCTGTGGACTGTTGGGGTGAAGCAGGAGATGGCGTGGTCAGCGGCCCTCTCAGAAGAGCTGTAGGAGAAGCCGTCATGATAAAGGTCAGTCCCCAATCTGATATGAGGCTGCCTCTGAACCTGGACATTTTGTTTCTTTCCAGGCTGATATTTCCACAGTAAATGTGTTAGGAACAATCAGGGCTTGCTGGCTGTTCTGGGGAACATCCTCCCAGCCTGGTCTGGACTCCTACCCTGTATTGATGGAGATGGGAAGAGAACTTTACACTCTGCTTCTTTTTTTGAACTCAGGAATGCTGTCTCCCAGCCATGAGTTGAAAACATTGTGGGAGGTTTGGAGTCAGAAACTATAAATCCTGGTTTGTTGTACCACGTTCTGTGCTAAGAGATGGGGTGTGGTGAGTGGATGGGTGGGGTTGCAATTGTGTGGCAGGAATCATACTAGAACCTTCACAACCCAAAGCCACAGTGGTCTCAGGCAGAGGAGTAGGGCTTGGCTTTGTTCATAGGTATTTGCACATGAAGGTGGGGTCAACATTTGGTTCTGAGAAGGAGTCCCCAAAAAGGTGGAATCTGAACAGTGACTTGAGAACAGACAGATGAAGGAAGGGAAAGGGTATCCAAGCAGGAGACTCATCTGTGCAAAAAACACAAGGAAAAATAAGTTCTCAGCAAGTTCTGGTGTGTTTATTTATAGTACTGAATTGAGGTGAGACAGAATGGCTAGGGAGATGGGGACGAGTGTGGGTGGCCACCTGCAGAACCTAGGTGGTTTGATCTTTCTTATTTTTTATTTTATTTTTTGAGTTGGAGTCTCAGGCTGGAATGCAGTGGCACACTCACAGTCAATGCAGCCTTGAACTGCTGAGCACAGGTGATCCTACCGCTTCAGCCTTTCAAGAAGCTGGAACTACAGGCATGTGACACCATGCCAGGCTAATTTTTTGATTTATTGTAGAGATGAAGTCTCACCAAGTTGCCCAGGCTGATCTGGAACCAGTGGGCTCAGACAATCCTCTTGCCTCCGCCTCCCAAGGTGCTAGGATTATAGGTGGAGCCACTGCACCCAGCCTTATTTTTAATTTCGTTATTATTTATGTGTATGTGTGTATTTTTGTTTTATTTTGTTTTTTGAGTTGGAGTCTCACTCTGCCACCTAGACTGGAGTGCAGTGGCCGCTCCCCGCCACCGCAGCCTCGACCTGTTGGGCTCCGGCGATCCTTCTGCCTTAGCCTTCCAAGTAGCTGGAACTACAGGCATGCACTGCCATGCCCGGGTAATTTTTGATTTATTATAGAGATGAGGTCTCACCAAGTTGTCCAGGCGGGTCTTGAACCCGCGGGCTCAGGCAATCCACTCACCTCAGCCTCCCAAAGGCACGGGATTACAGACTGAGCCACCGAGCCCAGCTATTTTTTTTTTTTTTTTTGAGTCGGAGTCTCACTCTGTCACCCAGGCTGGAGTCAAGTGGCACGCTCACAACCACCACAGCTTTGACCTGCTGGGCTCAGGTGATCCTTCAGCTTCAGCTTTCCAAGTAGCTGGAACCACAGGCATGTGCCACCAAGCCCAGCTGATTTTTTGATTGTAGAGACAAGGTCTCGCCATGTTGCCCAAGCTGGTCTCAAGCCCGTGGGCTCAGGCAATCCTCTCACTGCCTCCCAAAATGCTGAGATTACTTTTTTCTTTTTAGCCAGAGTCTCACTCTGTCGCCCAGACTGGAGTACAGTGGCTGCTCCCGGCCACCGCAGCCTCGACCTGCTGGGTTCCGGCGATCCTTCCGCCTCAGCCTTCCAAGTAGCTGGAACTACAGGCGCGCGCTACCGTGCCTGGCTGATTTTTTGATTTATTGTAGAGATGAGGTCTCGCCAAGTTGCCCAGGCAGGTCTCGAACCCACGGGTTCAGACAATCCACTCACCTCAGCCTCCCAAAGTGCTGGGATTACAGGCTGAGCCACTGAGCCCGGCTGTCCAGCTAATTTTTTGATTTACTGTAGAGACAGGATCTCACCAAGTTGTCCAGGCTGATCTTGAACCCCTGAACTCAGGCAGTCCTCTTGCTTCCGCCTCCCAAAGTGCTGGGTCTTTAAAAATTTTTATTATTTGTAAAGGGCAACCCTTGAAATAGAATAGAATTAGAGCAACTCCAGAGATTTGGCCTTTAAACCAAAGGTGAGGGTATTATAGGAAAGAGATGGCCAGCTTTGTGGTTTAGAGCTCAGAGATGCAAAGCTAGCAGAAAGAAAGTTCTGGGTTCAGCCAGAGGACCTAGTATCAGCACTGATATATATACCAGAGCTTGGGGCAAGATCCCCCACATCACTGGATGACAGTGGAATCTGACTACATGGCTGTTGTGATCACTACATGGAAATAAATAAAACACATGAAGGTCAAGCAGGCCCCAATCCATAGTTTTGGGGTACATGTGTGTGTAAGTAATATATGTGTGCGTTTTTTTGTTTGTTTGTTTTGTTTGTTTGGAGTTGGAGTCTCACTCTGTCACCCAGACCGGAGTGCAGTGGCATGCTCACGGCCACCACAGCCTCGACCTACTGGCTCAGGTGATCCTTCCGCCTCAGCCTACCAAATTGCTGGAATTGCAGGTGTGTGCCACCAGCTTGGCTAATTTTTTGATTTATTGTAGAGATGAGGTCTCGCCAAGTTGCCCAGGCTGGTCTCGAACCCATGGGCTCAGGCAGTCCTTTCACCTCAGCCTCCCAAAGTGCTAGGATTTGTAGGCGTGAGCCACCGCGCCTGACTTTTTTTTTTTTTTTAATAGAAATGGGATATTGCTTTGTTGTCTGGGATATAATGGTGATCATAGCTCACTGCAGCCTTGAATGTCTGGACTCGAGCAGTCCTTCCACCTCAGCCCTCAGCCTTCCGAGTAGCAGGACTGCGCCACCATGCCCAACTTTTTAAAATTTTCTTTTCTTTATTTTTTTTTTCAGAGATGTAGTCTTGCTATGTTGTCTAGTCTGTTCTCAAACTTCTGGACTCAGGCCATCCTCCTGCCTCGACCTCTCAAAGCACTAGGATTATAAGTGTGCCATGGTGCCTAGCCCCCCCAAGTAGTTTTTGTATTACAAAGTTATCATACCATTAAGAATAATATTGGAAAGTTTAAATTAAAAAAAAAAAAAGATCAAGTGCAGTGGCAGTTAAGAGGCTGAGGCGATAGGATTGCCTGAGCCCAGGATTTCAAGACCAGCCTGGGCAACATGGCGTGACCTCGTCTCTACAATAAATAAAAATTAGCCAGGTGTGGTGGTGGAACTCACTTGTAGTTCCAGCTACTTGGAAGACTGAGGCAGAAGGATTACCTGAACCAGCAGGACAAGGCTGTGGTAGCCATGATCATGCCACTGCACTCCAGCTTGGGCAACAGAGTGAGATGCCAACTCAAAAAAATAATATTGAGGGCAACCCTTCGGGTCCCCTCCCACTGTGGGAGCTTTTCTGTGCTCTCAATAAATCTTGCTTTCAAAAAAAAAAAGGAAAATAAAGAAACAACTTTATACTTTTCCACCGTCACACCACATGGCAGCACTTTTCTTGTCTTTGGAACAGCTTCCAGCCTTAGTTTCCCTTACCCTCTATCTCTAGCTTCTTGGTTTCCTGCCCTCCTCTCTTTTCATGTTCCTAGACATGTGCTGATGCTGTTTCTTTCACTGGTGTATTTTTTTTTCCCAAGACCTTCCCTGAGAGCTGCCCAACCTTATTGTGAGCCAGAGGGAGAGATGGCCATCATTCATTCCTTCAGCTTTCTCCCTGCCCCTAGAACTCTTGAGTAAGGCTGTAGCAGGATTGGGGCACATTTAGTGATTAAGCATAACAAATACTAGAGGGAAAGGGGCAGAGGTATGGAGTATAAAGCTGTGCCCTGCCTCAGGTATTCCCAAGTTTGTTGGGGGAGTACAGCCACAGTCTGACCTCTCAGAATTGTGACCCAGGCAGCAGCTAAGATTAGATGTTGATGCTATGCTTTTCCCAGCTATGCTTTTCCCACTTGCTGGCTTGTTTCTTGGCAGAGTGTGAACTGGGACACAATGTGTGTTCCTATGTAGGAGGCATGACTGGATCCAATTTTTCTCCTCTGCTTGTTTTAGTCTTTCTTGGACATTTCTTATTCATCCTGGCATTGAGCTATTTTTAGTGCCACTACCTCCTAAGAGACCTAAAATAAGGCTGGCTTAAATTCCTGGCCCCTCATTGGCTGTAGTGTTGGTCACAGGGTAGGGGATTGGCTGCATTGTCCCTGTTGCCCCACAATCCCTCCCTCCCAGCTCCTCTGGCTTTGGGTGAGGTCACAGGGACTGGTGTGAGGTAGCACTTGTTATGTTGAGCTGAGAGCTTTACTGTATTCCCTTAGAGAAGTTTCATGACCACTGTCAACATCAGGGTTACCATCCCCATCTTACAGAGGAGGAGACTGAGGCCCTAAGAAGGGCAGTTACTTGCATCAGACTCCACCACTTCAAATGGTTGTCTGCTAGGGTCTAACCTACCTCCTCGCTGCTTTGGTTCAGAGTCCTATTATCAGGACAGAGGAGGTAGGCTCCTCTATAGTCAGAGACAACTACAGAACAGCACATTCATCTGCGGTCATGGGATCTGCAGAGACATGGGCTTCCCTACTTGGGAGGGACCTATCAAAGCCAGAGTGGCTTTCTCATCTGGAGCTTGGGTTTTTCATCCAGCATCCTTGTGGCCATGGTTTCTAGTTGGGATGGGACCTCCCCTCCCTCTGAGAGATTAAAAGAGAGATGAATCAATGCTAGGATGGAGGGATGAGAAGAAACGTGTTTCCCTCTCACAGCCTCTATTTCCCCTTCCCACCTCAGCTCTCACTCTGATCCTCTGAACTCATGCCCCCAGCTCTGAAGTAGGGAGGGGTCACCCTCATCAATGGAGAATACCCCAGAAAGGGCCAGGTCAGGTATCACCTGGCCTCAGAGCTATGAGGCTAAGGGAAATCACTTGCTGTTTTTATCAGAATGGGTCCTTCAGGAGCCATTACCCCCTACCCTCACTGGATCTTCCTCCACCTGCCAGCAAAGCCTTGGGACAATTTGGGGGTCTGAGAGCTGCAACAGAAAACATTCCACACACAGACATTAGTAATGTTTCTGGGCTGTAAAGTGAGATGAGCAGCAATAACTCTGGACTTGCAGGTTGTTGAGAAGATTAAATGAAAAGATGTAGAGGGTGTGCTTAGTTTTTTTTTTTTTTTTTTTTGA
>NW_007252899.1:382409-383991 GCF_000164805.1 Carlito syrichta | reverse complement strand
GATTTATTAGTAGAGATGAGGTCTCGCCAAGTTGCCCAGGCGGGTCTCGAACCCGCAGGCTCAGGCAATCCACTCACCTCGGCCTCCCAAAGCACTGGGATTACAGGCTGAGCCACCAAGCCTGGCTGCTTAGTTCTTCCTTAAAGACCACTTCCATTATTGGGCATTGAAGGGCCTGCTTTGACCTTTCTTAGTACTGGCTCCACCCTCAGCGCCCCTCCTGTATGCTCCATGACTCTGGCACCCCTCTGTCTCATCAACCAATAGCTCCTCAAAGGAAAGGCTGAGTTTGGACCACCTCTGGGCTCCCAGCACTGGTCTGGCTTGGGAGGGGTCTCCTATCAGTTCCCCAGGGCCTCTCCATATTCCCTGAGAAAACAGACCTCAGCAAAAGACTCCCTGCTCTAGAGGGCCAGGGAGGGGATAGGGGTCAGTGACTGGTCACCTCCTGCTTTTGTGGTACCAATGCTTCCCTCCCTGTCTTGCTGGTCTTGCAGGTCTCAACAAGGCCGGGTGACGCTCCAGAATGGGAGACAAGCCAATTTGGGAGCAGATTGGATCCAGCTTCATTCAACATTACTACCAGTTATTTGATAACGATAGAACCCAACTAGGCGCAATTTACGTAAGTCTCCAGCTCTAGTGCCAGAATAGGATCCCAGGGGATCAGTTTGGATACTGTGTTAGTCTAGGTCACAAGTTCTGGCCCCTTGCAGGGTTGTCAACACCTCTCTGAGTTTTTGTCCTTGGGACAAAGGACCTGAGGCTTGGCCAACTACCTGGTTCACATTTTTCCTTGTATCAACTTCCACAAGAGTAGGAATTCTGGTGTTCTGGGCTGGGTATTCTGGGATTGCCATTCCATGTAGCCAGCACCTAGACACGGCACATGGTTCTGGAAATGCCTATGTTCCAAATTGGGCAGGAGCAAGCAGAAGCTAGGGCCCTTGGTGCCCTCTGGAGGCAGCAGCCATGAGCATCTTCAGTGCAAAGCTGAGCTCCCTTGGAGGCACCAGGTCCTGGATGCTCATGGAAAACAAATGGGGTTAGCCCAGGAATGCTGGTGTGTCATTTGAGAAATGCTTCTATGCGGGCATTTTTTACTGTTATTTATTTATTTATGAGTTGGAGTCTTACCCTGTCACCCAGGCTGGAGTGCAGTGGCATGCTCATGGCCACCCCAGCACCTACCTGCTGGGCTCAGGCAATCCTTCTACCTCAACCTTTCAAATAGCCGGAACTATGGCATACGTGACCACGTCTGGCTAATTTTTTAATTTATTGTAGAGACGAGGTCTCGCCAAAGTTGCCCAGGCTGGTCTCGAACCCACGGGCTCAGGCAATCCACTCGTCTCGGCCTCCCAAAGTGCTGGGATTACAGGCTGAGCCACCGAGCCTGCCTTTTGCTGTTATTTTAATGATGTTCATGTACGCCAAGAACTACTTCTATTTGACCTGGCCTGAGATCGTCACAAAAATGTGATTGATCAGGCAGGTCTCCCCAGGATGGGGCTAATAGGAGTTTTCCAGCTGGGCTCGGTGGCTCAGCCTGTAATCCCGCGCCTTTGGGAGGCTGAGGTGA
>NW_007252899.1:375037-382251 GCF_000164805.1 Carlito syrichta | reverse complement strand
GCAGCCACTGCACTCCAGTCTGGGTGACAGAGTGAGACTCCAACTCAAAAAAAAAACACAGAAAACAAAAAACACCTTATATTTATCATTTCATAATCCTCAGCACATTACCCCTATGAAGATTAGGAAACTGAGACTCAGAAAAATAAGTAATTTGCCTAATGTCACAGCTGGTAAATAGCAAGGGCCCTTTGAGTTCTGTCCCTGAAGGCTGTGGAAAGGAAGATTTGGAGGGGGTACCTGGGGGACTAAGCTAATGGGTTGCATGTGGGATTTTGTTTCTTAGTGGTAAGGAGGGTCCCAGACCGGGCCTTTGGAGGCCTTGTCAGCTTCCATTCCTCCATTCTTCCCTCACCATATGGGTGACACAGAAGGCTAACTAGAAGGGCCACAGAGGAACTCAGCGTGGACCCTGGAGATGGTGATAAACATTGGATGTTTCAGATGACTTCCCTGAGATCCCATCTCTTTAACAAGATCCTATCTCTACAAAAAAATTAGCCAGTATGGTGGCTGAGGCAGAAGAATCCCTGATCCCAGTAGTTCGAGGTTACAGTGAGTCATGATTGGACCGATTGGACTGATACTGACTGACCACATAGCAGAATGGCTTTTGACTAAGTCCTAGCTATATGTGACTTTCTTAGGACCCATGTGTATCAGAGACTATGTGACTTCTTGAATACAAATGGGAGGTGAACTTAATAAGTATATTTTATTAAATAGTCTTTTAGAGCTTGGACCCATGGGGCAATGGGTTGTAACTGAAAAAGTTGTTGATAGTGTAAAGTTTAGGAGCTATACTCTGTTCCTCTTTTTACAGACAGAGAAACTGAAGTGTGAACTCATGTCCTCAAGCAAGATCCTTTCAGAGTCTTTCCAGGGGCTTGGAGATACTTCTTGTGCTCTGAGGCCCCAACTAAGGTTTCCTGTGTTTTTTTCAGATTGACGCGTCATGCCTTACGTGGGAAGGACAGCAGTTCCAGGGGAAAGCTGCTATTGTGGAGAAGTTGTCTGTAAGTAAGGGCGAGAGCCAGAGTGCAGGTGACTCCCCTGACCCTCTGGCCACAGTTTATCCACAGCCCACTCTCTGTCTTGCAGAGCCTTCCGTTCCAGAAAATACAGCACAGCATCACGGCACAGGACCATCAACCCACACCAGATAGCTGCATCATCAGCATGGTTGTGGGCCAGCTCAAGGTAACAGTGCTGCTGCAGTACCAGGGAAGAGTGAGCAGACAGAGGAGAGCCCTGAGCCCCTTCCTTCCCTGTAGACGGGACCTGTTTATCAAGGGATACCCAGACAAAGTGACTGTCTAGAGTTGCATAGTTTAGTATGACTGCCATTAGCCACATTGATACTTTTTCAGTTACATTGATTAAAATTAAAATTGAGGGTTAAGTGTGTCTCGTGCCTGTAATTCCAGCACTTTGGGAGGCCAAGTGAGCAAGAGGATCACTTTAGGCCAGGAGTTCGAGACCAGCCTGGGCAACACAACGAAATCCTATCTATATAAAACAAACAAATTAGCCAGTATGGTGACTGAGGCAGGAGAATCCCTGAGCCCAGGAGTTTGAGGTTGCAGTGAGCCATGATTGGACCATTATATTCCAGCCTGTTCACAGAGCAAGATGCCATCTCTTTTTTTTTTTTTTGAGTTAAAAGAGTCTCACTCCATCACCCAGGCTAGAGTGCAGTGGCACACTCACCACCACCCCAGCACCAACCTGCTGGGCTCCGGCGATCCTTCCACCTCAGCCTTCCAAGTAGCTGGAACTACAGACACGCACTACCAAGCCTGGCTCATTTTTGATTTGTGGTAGAGACGAGATCTCGCCAAGTTGCCTAGGCTGATCTCAAACCCGTGGACTTGGACAGTCCGCTAGCCTCAGCCTCCCAAAGTGCTGGGATTACAGGCTGAGTCACCAAGCCCGGCTTACTGGCCATATTTCAAGTGCTCATAGTAAGTCATGTGGCTACCTATTGGTCAGTGCAGATATAGAACATTTCTATGATTGTAGAAAATTCTAGCCTGGCACAATGGCTCATACCTATAATTCCAGTGCTTTTGGAGGCAGAGACAAGAGGATTGCCTGAGCCCAGGGGTTTGAGACCAGCCTGGGCAACATGGCGAGACCTTGTTTCTACAATAATTCAAAAAATTAGCTGGACATTGTGGCATACTCCTTTAGTTCCAGCTACTTGGATGGCTGAAGCTGAAGGATCGCTGGAGCCCAGCAGGTCAAGGCTGCAGTGGCTGTGAGCATGTGACTTCACTCCAGCCTGAGGACAGGGTGAGACTCCCTGCACTGGTATAGATAGGCCAGCTGTGTTTCCCTACTGGAGCCCATGCTGCCATTCCCAAAGCTGACTGCTGGCTCCTCAACTGCTAAACGGAGCAGATTCCTGGAACTTCCACTTCTCTTTGCATTTTCCCTTCCCCTTCTTAAGACCTGTTATTCTCAAAGCCTCATCCCCTAAGAACTCTCTTAAGCAGTCAGTATTGCTCCAGCCTACTAAAGCCAGATTCTCTGTTTCCAAAATCCTCTTCCTCCAAAAGCAGGATAAATTGGCTGCCTCTTGACTAGGTTTTAGCCTCCTGGACTTTTGTCATGGTAGGACTCACAGTAATAGGCTTACATGCTTTCTCCTTTGGTTAGCTGGGGCAAGGCTTCCTGAGTCCAATGTGGCAGGAGGAAGAGACCTTCTAGGCCTTAGCAGTGGACCCAGAGGCCTCTGCCTTCTGGTCTAGTCTTTCCTGTCAGTTTCTCTTGCCTGTTCACGATGCCCTCTCAGAGCTCAGTGCCCACTTTTTCAGACAAGGCTAGTAAGCACTGCCCCTTGTCACCTGGCTTCAGGTATTTCTTGGTGTTTTTGTCTAACTTGGAGTTCCCAAATGACTGATTTGCCTCTGATGATAATTCCTAGAAAACAGGTGATGTTCAAGACAGTGCTGGTTAGCTGGGCACTTATTTCAAATAAGTTTCACCCTGGTTTTTTGTAGTTTGGCTGGAGGTTTCTTGCCTTCCTTTTTTCATTGCATATGTCATATATTACATAACAGGAAACAGATCATCTAATGGTGATGCTATGTTTTTTGTTTGTTTTCCGTGTAGAATTGTGATCACATTTGTCAATTCACCTTTGAGCCTTTTCTCACATACTTGGCTATAGGCAGTATTAGCAGTAGTTTCTCCTGGCTGGACTGACTGACATTATCAAATACTAAGATTATTTAGTAATTATTATTGTAAGTTACTTGGTAAATAACTTTAGGATTCTTTTAAAATTTTGATCACTTGTGCCCAGAGCTGTAAGCTTGGAGGCAAGTGTAACCTCTGTTGTTGTAGTTAACTGGTGAATTGTTATGCAAATTATGTGCACTTAGTAGTATGAGCTGCTACCTGTTGGCCTCTATAAGCCCAGTGCATTGCTTCATATATTGCATCAATTCACATTCACTGGGATTTGAGTCAGTTGGACCTGATCACAAAATCTACATTTTTTGCCCTGTTCCCCTACCACTGAACTCTTTTCCTATTCTTTGGCCCTCTGACTGAATCATTTTCTCTCTCCTCACAGGCCGATGAAGATCCCATCATGGGGTTCCACCAGATGTTTCTATTAAAGAACATCAATGATGCTTGGGTTTGCACCAATGATATGTTCAGGCTTGCCCTGCACAACTTCGGCTGACCACCTCCCAGCCAGGCACTCATGCTGTTTCCTCCTCCCTCCTCTTCCCAATACTATTCACACTCCTCCAGATGCTCCAAATATCATACACAAATGAGCAGAGCCGTGGTGGGAGTGGGCGCAGTGCGCTGCTGCCACCAAGGTGTTGTGCATGATGTTTGGATGCTAGACTAGTCGCATCTGACAGGAGAAGTTTGTGTTGTACCAGCGCATGCCTTGGAAAGACTTAAGTAATGCAAAAGGTTGTCCTTTTTTTTTTAATCTACTGACAAGTTGCTCTAGTAACCCAAAGAAGTGAAGGAGAAAGCAGCTGCCTCACCGCCCAGATTGATTTGTTCAGATGTTTCAATGCCTCATGATACAATAAAACCACAAAAATTTTCTTAACAGTTTAAATTGTTTTAATTAGTTTACTAGTTGACTGGGCATCAGTAGCTAACTTGACCCATTGTCTCCCTCATGTCTCACCCTGCCACCTCTGTCCCAACTTCACAATACCTGTTGCAAGGAGAAAACTGCTAAAGCAGCACTCGCAGCTAGCTTCTCTCAAGCTCACCTGGTCTTGGGAAAGCAGACAAGGAGAACTTAGGTCTGGCCTGAAGTTTCCCTTGCACTAAAGCCTCTGCAGTCAGTTCTGATACCTCTTGTGACCTCTGCCCTAGGTAGATGCAGGGTTCTACTAGTGGGAGAGATAACCCTGAATCCTACTGAAGCTGGAGAGACCTTGGCAAAATGACCCATCAGGTTTCAGTCCCTCTGGACTGAAGTCTCAGCAATATCAAGGGAGAGGCCTTTACTCCCTGAAGGGCAAGGATCATATCCAGGGTACCCCACATACCCCAAACGAAGCAGAGGGACAGCTCGGTCCTGTACCACCTGCTTTGGATGTCATTGCCTACAGAGCCAGACCCAGTTGGTTTGGAGTATAGATTTGGAGCCATGGGGGAAGGCAGTCTGAATGTGGGAGATTCATGTTCTAAGAGCTCTCAGACCTCTGCAAGACATTTCCAGGCTTTCTCCCTCAATTTCCTTCCTCAGCACACACACTCCACAGTGTCTTCAAATCCCAGCATGTCTTAGCTATTAAGGCAGTTTCTGCTTCTCAGTTTTGGGGACAGAGGCTTTGCCCATTACAAATCTAGGCCCTCAGCCCAGAGACCTCTGGATGGTATAAACTTAGCGGAAAGGTAGCAACTGCAGTCTAGAACCAAACCCAGGATTTGGTGATTGCCCTGTTAGGGGTTTTAGGATTGGTAAGGGTACCACAGCTAAGTCTGACCTGTAAAAGGTACCCTCTCTACCTCCCACTATAGGTGGAGGCTAAGGATTTCCTCAGACCCCTCGGTTGCCTGTCTACACTGGGCACAGGGCTGGATGGTGTGCTGTTTGACAGGTCAGCATGCTTAGGAAATTTCAGTTGGGCTGATCTCTAGGCTGGTGTGTGTTTGGGGAGGTGGGGGTGGGGGAGAGGTAGATGCCTGCTGCCTCTTAAACCACCCTGTATAAAATCCGCAATACAGCTTCTTCCATGTACCTGTGCCTGAATTGTCTGCAATAAAGAGGAGTTTGTAAACTATGGTTTCTTTCTTCCTACTTGAGGGTGTCAGATGGGACAGAAGGATGCTGGGGACAATAGGAAACTGATAATTGTGGTGGGACCGTATCCTCTGCTCTTGTAATTCTTGGGTTTTATGATCTCGAAGGTCACCTTAGGTTTTGGGATCCTCCGGCCCATTTCCCAAAGGGGAATCTGAGGTTCATGCCAGTTCAGCTTGTCTGGAGGTCTGAAGGACTGTAGCCTGGGTGGCAGAGTTAACTCTGGCAGTGAGCATGGACCAGGTGGGTTCTGAGACGTAAGGATCTGGGCGGCGCAGTGCGTGAGCATTTGCTGTGCCTCAGCCCTGTGGAACTTCGCTGGCCCCGGTGGCACAGGGCGGGGCCGCGGAGGGGGATGGGCTCTGGGAGGGGTTTAGGCGCCCGCCCCCAGCCCGGAACCTTTCTTCCCTGGCCCTGGCAGATTCCGGGAGCCTCAGCTACTGGGGGCCGGAAGTGGAGGCGGTTGGTGGGGTTGGTGGAGCTCAGAGACGCGGCGCAGGCGGCGGTTTGCGAACTGCGGG
Organism: Carlito syrichta; assembly: GCF_000164805.1. Classification (NCBI taxonomy): domain Eukaryota; kingdom Metazoa; phylum Chordata; class Mammalia; order Primates; family Tarsiidae; genus Carlito; species Carlito syrichta. Next base: position 376,437 of record NW_007252899.1, on the reverse strand, counting down.
TGACTGAGTGTGACCGCGGTCCCGCTGTCGCGCCCCGTCACGGCTGGGCGAGGCCGGGTGGTGCACAGCGTCAGCGGAACGAACGTGGTGCAGGCGGTGCGTCCGCAGCTGGGCCCATGGCCTCCTGCGCGAGCATCGACATCGAGGACGCCACGCAGCACCTGCGGGACATCCTTAAGCTGGACCGGCCCGCGGGGGGTGAGCTGGGATAGTGGGGGTGGACCCTCCGCGAGCGGGCAGAAGGATGGCGCGAGGCTGAACCGCCCTCGGGGCCTGCGAGTCCCTTAGGACCATCTCTGGATTCTCCTGGCTAGTGAGGGCAGACAGGAGTCGGATCTGTAGATCCCTGGGTGTACCCCTCGAAGGGCGCAGATCCCGAAGTGTGACCCCTCCTCATCCTGGCTCCGGGCCGTTCTGCCTTGTCCTTCAGCGTCTCGGCTGAAGGTGAGACCCCTTCTTTGAGTCCGCCGGGCCCCACTGCTTTCCTTACAGGGAAAGCGTTCCTGGCGCGGTGCCCCTTCCCTTTCAGGGGCCTGCTCCAGGTTCTGTATACCGAATTCTGTGTCTAGGCTTAAGCGCTGTGTTGAAGAGTCGACAGTTTCCCTCTATAACTTGTCTTTCCCTCTGGAAGGCAGACTCCAGGCCTGCTGTTCTGAAACTGATTTCTAGGAGGAAGGTGTCGATCCCTGATTCCGTGTTTTTTCTGGAATGAAGGCATCACCGCCCTGACTGGATTAGGCTACAAATTACTGCAAGCCTTGATTTGTTTCCATTTATTCTTATTTTATCTGAGCTCTTAGTGATACTTCAGAATTGCTTTTGCTCTCAAAGACCCCTCCCCACCCCCAATCCCAACAGTACACAGAGAACCAACAAGGTTGCCATATATGATGTTGTCATTGAAAGAAAGGAGTGCTGGGCTTGGTGGCTCAGCCTGTAATCCCGTACCTTTGGGAGGCTGAGGTGAGTGGATTGACTGAGCCATGGATTTAATAACATAACTGGGACTCACAGGTACAGATGAAACCAAGGCATCAAGTTGTGTCAGTGGCTTCATAACCCGAAACCCTGTCTTTTATCATAGTTATTATAGCCTGATGACTGAATTTATTAAGGATTCCAAATAGAAGAGTTGTTATGATTGATCCAAAAAATCTGACTACGAAAAGAGAGATTCAAATTAACTTTTTACTCTGACTCGAAGTAGAAGTATCATGTTATTTATTGTATTGAATGACTTACATATTAGTAATGGCTGATTAAATAAAGTGTAAACCCAAAATAAGTTTCTAAGCCTCCTGACTGACCGAATGGACCCCCTCCAGGTCAAGGAATACCAGAAAAACAAAATTTCCAGACAATGATGGAAAAGGAAGTCAGACAAGCTTTGTTATACCCTT
>NW_007252899.1:358822-375017 GCF_000164805.1 Carlito syrichta | reverse complement strand
CTGCTGGATTCAGGTGATCCTTCCACCTCAGCCTTCCAAGTAGCTGGAACTACAGGCACATGCCACCACACCCGTCTGATTTTTTTATTTATTGTAGGGATGAGGTCTCACCAAGTTTCCCAGGCTGGTCTCGAACCTGTGAGTTCAGGCAATCCTCTCACCAAATTGCTGGGATTATAGATGTGAGCCACCCCGCCCAGCCAGACTAGATCTTATCATATGAACAGGGGCTTGGGTGTCAGGAAAGGCATCTGTGTAGAAGCCACCTATTACGAAGTGGAAATAGCACATGTGAAGGCACTAGTTTACTGACAGGTTCAGAGATCTGTGAAAAGTTGTAGTGGTTAAAGGTCTGTGGTGGTTTGGGTAGGCAGTAGCCACAGCTGAAAACTGCTGTTTCAGAGGTCCAGATTGGCTGCTTCTGGAAACATGCACTGGTGCTCACTCTAGGTGGGTTTAGCTAGCCCCTACTGTCTAAGAAAATCTATCTGCTGCTTGAGACCACTGGTCCCTTTGCCCAGGCCTGAGCATGTGTGCTTTTTTTTTACTTATGAACTTGGCTTGGGCCTCTCATGCTCATCAGCTGCTGTGCAGACTAGACTCTGCAAAGATTTGATAGAGCCTGGCATGGCCAACCACGTGCAGCCTGGATCTGCTATTTGGTTGTCCTCATGGTAGCCTGCCTGGAAGGGGAAGTGGTCAACTTATCCCTGAGCAGCCAAGGTGGCTCTGATCTGAGTGAAGTGGACAAGAGGCTCTCCTTTTAGCTCCTTTGTTTATTGATGGACTCTCATTCCTCTGTTTGCCAAGGAGCACTTGCTAGACACAGGAGGATCAAGCCAGACCTCAGACTGTTTTGTGACTGGGGAAACTTGTTATGTTCCTGAATGTGGAGCTCTAGTCTCCTTGCCACCTGTGGATTTTGGCAGTGGTGTCTGAGGCTATGGTAGTATTTGAAACCCAGCCAGTACAAACAACTGAAATGCTGTCTTTCCCTACTCCACACCCTACCCCACAGTTTCTCACCTTTTTGTTCAGCTCCATCATGTCTATTCCTCCTGAATTTACCTGCCCAAGGTAACTTGTTCAGAGCCATTTCTGCATGGGCTAGGGCTCTTTCATATCTTATTAGTGTTCTTCCATGTCTTAGGAGCCTTTCTTTCTAAACCCTGCCACTACCTTGACCTAGACCCTAGTCTTTCATCCAGATTTTCAACTATTCTGCCTGCTATCTTAGAGTAGTCAACTCACTGGCCAGGCTAACCATGTCATCTTCCCCATTAAAACTCTTTTGTGACTCATTCCCTCAGGGAGAGTCTAAGCAGCATCATACATGAGGCCTGTGCAGCCCTGTTTTCCCTACGTCCTCCCTATATCTATGTGTTCTGACCACAATGGCTGTGATGGCACCTCCTCTAGGAAGTCTTTCCTGACCCTCCCTATACTGTCTATCAGAGTACATAGAGTTCCTCTGTGCTGACCCAAGCCTGACTATTAACTGGTCTCAGAGGCTCCTTGATGGCTTCTACCTCTTCCCCAGGTAGAAGAGCCTCATGCTCATCCTTAGTTCTGCATACATCAGTGTTTATGGAACAAGAGATAACTTTGGGCCAGGTTTGGTAGCTCAGCCTGTAATTCCAGCACTTTGGGAGGCTGAGGTGAGTGAATTGCCTGAGCCCGTGGGTTCGAGACCCGCCTGGGCAACTTGGTGAGACCTCATCTCTACAATAAATCAAAAATTAGCCAGGCGTGGTAGCGCACGCCTGTAATTCCGGCTACTTGGAAGGCTGAGGTGGAAGGATCGCCAGAGCCCCGCAGTCTGGGCGACATAGTGAGACTCCAACTCAAAAAAAGAGATAACTTTGCAAGAAGAAAGGCTAATGGACAGGTGGAGCAACCTTGTCAGGTGGTTCTCTCTGTCCCCAGGCCCCAGTGCAGACAGCCCACGGCCATCCAATGCCTACAATGGGGATCTCAATGGGCTCCTGGTCCCAGACCCACTCTGCTCAGGTGATGGTACCTCAACAAGCAAGGTCAATCTCCGGACCATGCCACCCATTAACCTGCAGGAGAAGCAGGTCATGTGAGTACTTGGGAGGTGGCAGTGGTACTGATAGTGTCTTTGCAGCATCTGCTAGATGAAGGCATAAAATGAGGGTGTAGTGAGAGGGACCAGCAGTCTCTGCTGCTCCCCCTCTAGATGACCTGGGGTGGAGCACTTAACCATATTGAGCTTGCACTAGGATGAGAGGCAAGGACAAACATGAGGGTTTGGCCTGGATGCCTGGTTTAGAATGAAAGTAGGCTCATTCTCAAGGAGGGAGGTGGAGGTGAACAAGGGGAGCTGTGGGTCTGGGCCAGTGAACCAGGCAAAGTTGGGCATCTAGGACTATACAGTTTCACTAGGGTGGCAGGGTTCTCTCCTCTCAACCTTGCTTATTGAGACTTTGGGTGACCCCTCCCCTTAGCTGCCTCTCAGGAGATGACAGCTCTACCTGCATTGGGATTTTGGCCAAGGAGGTGGAGATTGTGGCCAGCAGTGACTCTAGCATTTCGAGCAAGGCCCGGGGGAGCAACAAGGTGGGTACCAGGATGCTGTGGCATGTATAATGTATAGGGGCACACCCAACCTTTTCTGTATACTCTATGCTGCTCGTTCTTATTGGGAATCACCTTGACAAACAGGTAGTATGCCCGTTTCAAGAAGCCAGGGTTGGATACCAAGCCTCTGTGAGAATCTGGCCCCTGGAGGTATCAGTGGGTAGCTGGGCTTGCACCTATGTCTTCTCCCATCCCCAGGGATGCTGGAGACTACCTAGGCTCTGGGGAAGCTGCCCCAACCCTCAGCTTCTATGACCCTCCTCACCCTGGGTTCTCAGGTGAAAATCCAGCCTGTCGCCAAGTATGATTGGGAGCAGAAGTACTACTATGGCAACCTGATTGCTGTGTCTAACTCTTTCTTGGCCTACGCCATTCGGGGTGAGTTGGGACAGGCGGGGAGGAGGGAAGTGTTCTACTAGAAGTCCCTTACTAGAAGTCTCAGAGAACAGATCCAGTGTCAGCATACTAAGTTCACTCAGACCTTAGGGTTACAAGGGAATGTTTGTCCTCGCTGCCCCAACCTCTACCAGACCTTGGGGAGCTGGGTTGGAAAACCAGGTATGAGACTATGGTATAGACAGTGAGGCAGGCAAGGGCAAGCTTCCCTGTTGTTACCTGAGCCTGGGTACTTGCTCATGGCCCATCAACTCTCCTGATTTCAGCTGCCAACAATGGCTCAGCCATGGTGCGGGTGATCAGTGTCAGCACATCGGAGCGGACCCTGCTCAAGGGCTTCACAGGCAGTGTGGCCGATCTGGCCTTTGCACACGTCAATTCTCCACAGCTGGCCTGCCTGGATGAGGCAGGCAACCTGTTTGTGTGGCGTTTGGCTCTGGTTAATGGCAAAATTCAGTATCCATTCCCTGGCGTGGGGTTGGGGGACTGAAGAAGGGTGGGCAGAGCTGGGGCTGCCAGACATGCCTCGTCATCCACCTATCTAGCCCTTAACACTCTACTCAGAGAAGAGATCTTGGTCCATATCCGGCAGCCAGAGGGTACGCCACTGAACCACTTCCGCAGGATCATATGGTGCCCCTTCATCCCTGAGGAGAGTGAGGACTGCTGTGAGGAGAGCAGCCCAACAGTGGCTCTGCTGCATGAAGACCGGGTACGAGGACTGGGAATGGCAAGGGGGCATCAGAACAGCCATGTTGTGGGCATGGGCTGAACACTCATCTCCTTGTACCCCTCCAGGCTGAGGTATGGGACCTGGACATGCTCCGCTCCAGCCATAGCACCTGGCCTGTGGATGTCAGCCAAATCAAGCAGGGCTTCATTGTGGTAAAAGGCCACAGTACAGTAAGTCTGCAACAGGCTGCCTCCCCTGCCCTCCCCTTCTTCCTTATATCCTTCATCTGTTCCCCATATCCACAGCTGCCCAGACAGCTTTACTGACACTCTGCCATGGGGACTCTGAGCACAAAGTGGCCCTCGCCTATGGAGGTTACTCCTCACCTAGCTGTGCCCTGGTCTTCTTTACAGCCACCCCTGTTCATTCATTTAGTCACACACACATGTGTATATATTCATTAAATTTGGGAGGTCTTGTTTCCACCTCTAGTCATGTGACAAAGCAAAGCTCTTTGGGTTCTTCCCAGTGCCTAAGTGAAGGAGCTCTCTCCCCTGATGGGACTGTCTTGGCTACTGCGAGCCATGATGGCTATGTCAAGTTCTGGCAGATCTACATTGAGGGGCAGGATGAACCAAGGTAAGGCAAAGTCTGAGGGACCAGAACTTCTCCCCAGTTAGAAGACCAGATCGCTCACTCAGACCTCTCATCTTCTTGCCTGCCCACAGGTGTCTGCACGAGTGGAAGCCTCATGATGGGCGACCCCTCTCCTGCCTCCTATTCTGTGACAACCATAAGAAACAGGACCCTGAGTGAGTGAGTGGGCAGCCAAGTGAGTGGTGGGCTGGACCATGGGCTCCCAGCAGGGGAGCCCAGCCGACCACTCAGTGCCTTGTTGCTTCCCAGGGTCCCTTTCTGGAGGTTCCTCATTACTGGCGCTGACCAAAATCGGGAGCTAAAGATGTGGTGCACAGTGTCCTGGACCTGCCTGCAGACCATTCGGTAAACAGGGGCCTAGGGTACTGGGCAGAGGCAACAGGGTTAGGGCTGTGGATTCCTTCAACTCTCAGCCTCATTCACCCTGCTTTGTGGCTCCTTAGCTTCTCCCCAGATATCTTCAGCTCAGTGAGTGTGCCTCCCAGCCTCAAGGTTTGCCTGGACCTCTCAGCAGAATACTTGATTCTCAGTGATGTGCAGCGGAAGGTAGGCTGCCATGGGGCACCCTGGCCAGAGCTGGTATTATCGGGGAGAATAGGGGTGTGTGGCACATATGTAGCTCTCACAGCCTCTGAGCTCAGCTAGGAATGCTTTGCCCGTGCAGGTCCTCTATGTGATGGAACTGCTGCAGAACCAGGAGGAGGGCCGTGCCTGCTTCAGCTCCATCTCAGAGTTCCTACTCACCCACCCTGTGCTGAGCTTTGGTATCCAGGTTGTGAGTCGCTGCCGGCTGCGGCACACTGAGGTGCTTCCTGCTGAGGAGGAGAATGACAGCCTGGGTGCTGGTGAGCTGCCTCAGGGTCAGAGCTATATGTCTATATGTAGGAGGTTACTTGGGCAGAAGACCAAAGGCTTAATCATCCATGCTGTCCTTTCAGATGGTACCCATGGAGCCGGTGCCATGGAGTCTGCAGCTGGTGTGCTCATCAAGCTCTTTTGTGTGCATACTAAGTATGTTGGGGAGGCCCACCAGTACCCTGTCTGTTTCCCTCCCCTACTGATCCTGGCCTCTTTGAACACTCTGTTCTCCCCCCTTCTTTTCCTGTAGGGCACTGCAAGATGTACAGATCCGCTTTCAGCCACAGCTGAATCCTGATGTAGTGACCCCGCTCCCCACCCACACTGCCCATGAGGACTTTGGTGAGTAAGGTGTGAAAGGGAGGCACATTGAATTGACAGGTTTCTGAGATCTGACTCAAGTGGCATCTTGCCCTGCAGCATTTGGAGAGTCTCGGTCTGAACTAGGCTCTGAGAGCCTGGGGTCAGCTGCTCATGGCTCCCAGCCTGACCTCCGACGAATTGTGGAACTGCCTGCACCTGCCGACTTCCTCAGTCTGAGCAGTGAGACCAAGCCCAAGTTGATGACACCTGACGCCTTCATGACACCCAGTACCTCCCTGCAACAGGTACTTCCCCAGGGTAGGGGGACCTGGGAATGCCCAACACAGGCCACAGCCCTCATTCTCTGCTTCTCTCCAGATCACTGCATCCCCTGGCAGTAGTAGCAGCAGCAGCAGTAATAGCAGCAGCAGCTCTCTTACAGCTGTGTCTGCCATGAGCAGCACCTCAACAGTGGACCCCCCCTTGCCCAGGTGAGGAAAGGGTTCAGAGTTGGGGGATGGCAGGGGCTGGTGCCAGATAATGTCAAGTTCTAGCTGCTGACACCTCAGCCTTCCCACCACCAGGCCACCTGAGGAGCTGACCTTGAGCCCCAAGCTGCAACTGGATGGCAGTCTGACAATGAGCAGCAGTAGCAGCCTGCAAGCAAGCCCACGAAGCCTCCTGCCCGGCCTGCTCTCAGGCCCAGCCGACAAATTGACTCCTAAGGTGCCGGGGCAGGTGCGTGTGTGGGTGTATGTAAAGTGCTACGTTGCAGGTAGATGGTAACAGGGAAGGTGGGTGGCAGTCTCCTCCCACATACCCTTGTTACTGGCCCTGCTCTACCCCACATTGCTCCATGTTTCCCCTGAGGTCTTCTCAGCCAGCTGTGTTCCCTAGAGATCATTTCTTTAGCCTTCTCCTCCCCACCTCCTCTCCTGGGCTATGGTCCTGTTTTTGATCTACCTCTCCCTTCCCTGCTGTCCTCTCTCTCATCACTCCCAATTCCAGTGCTTTGCCTCTGTACCTCATCACTTAAGCCCCCATCTTTGTCCCACCTCAGGTGCCTACTGCTGCCTCCGCACTATCTCTAGAGCTGCAGGAAGTGGAGCCCCTGGGACTACCCCAGGCCTCCCCCAGCCGCACCCGCTCCCCTGATGTTATCTCTTCAGCTTCCACTGCCCTGTCCCAGGACATCCCTGAGATTGCATCTGAGGCCCTGTCTCGTGGCTTTGGCTCTTCTGCACCAGAAGTCCTTGAGCCAGACAGTATGGCTTCAGCTGCCTCAGCACTACACCTGCTATCCCCACGGCCCCGACCAGGGCCCGAACTTGGTTCCCAGCTTGGCCTAGATGGAGGCCCTGGGGATGGAGATCGGCACAGTGCCCCCTCTCTCCTGGAGGCAGCCTTGACCCAGGAGGCTGTGACCCCTGACAGTCAGGTTTGGCCTACAGCACCTGACATTACTCGTGAGACGTGTAGCACCCTGGCAGAGAGGTGAGGAGCTTGGGAGGGGAAAATTGTGCTGGTAGGAGGGGCTTCAGATAGAATCATTCCCTGCTGAGTTGGCCTGTCCCCCCAGTCCCAGGAATGGCCTCCAAGAAAAGCACAAGAGCCTGGCTTTCCACCGACCACCTTATCACCTACTGCAGCAACACGACAGTCAGGATGCCAGTGCTGAGCAAAGGTAGGTGCCACCCTATACCATTCCCTCATGGGGGGAGAAGGACAGCAAGTAGGCAGGTGCTTATCCCCTCCTGCCCTTTCCCACAGTGACCACGATGATGAGGTGGCCAGCCTTGCCTCTGCTTCAGTAGGCTTTGGCACCAAAGTTCCTACTCCACGGCTACCTACCAAGGACTGGAAGACCAAGGGATCCCCTCGGACCTCGCCCAAGCTCAAGAGGAAAAGCAAGAAGGATGACGGGTAGGGGAGTGTCTTGGGGAGGGGGAAGGGTGGTCTCCAGGCTGCCTGACATGGCCTGAGGCTCTTCTCGCCTATGGCAGGGATTCAGCTGTGGGATCCCGACTCACAGAGCACCAGGTAAGTGAGCAAGCCCCCTTTGTACTCATGGGACTCCATCCTGCGAGAGTTGGGGGGGGGGTCTCTGGGCCATTCCCTGGTCTGGTGTGGCCCAGAGAGTAGGAGTAGGCATCATGTGACTGTCAGTGCTACTGGCAGGTGGCAGAGCTCCCTGAGGACTGGCCAGCATTAATTTGGCATCAGCAGAGAGAGCTGGCAGAGCTTCGGCACAGCCAAGAAGAGCTGCTGCAGCGTCTGTGTACCCAACTTGAGGGCCTGCAGAACACCGTTATGGGCCATGTAGAACGTGCCCTCGAGACCCGGCATGAGCAGGAACGTATCCTTGACGATGGTAGCGCACATAGGATAGAAGTAGGGGCAGCATTCTTGGCTCAGGAAGGGGTATAGAACCTGCTCCAGGCCTTTTCCTTAGGTACAGCACAGAGCGGCGGCTGGAGCGAGCACTGGCTGAGGGGCAGCAGCGGGGTGGGCAGCTGCAGGAGCAGCTGACACAGCAACTGTCCCAAGCACTATCTTCAGCTGTAGCTGGGCGGCTAGAGCGCAGCATACGGGATGAGATCAAGAAGACGGTCCCTCCATGTGAGTTTTGCACAGAGATTTCCTTTAGGTGGTTCACATGGGAGTGGAAGTACCTGTCATGCCTCTCCTCTTGGCTCTCCCTTGTCCCAGGTGTCTCCAGGAGTCTGGAACCTGTGGCAGGCCAACTGAGCAACTCAGTGGCCACCAAGCTTACAGCTGTGGAGGGCAGCATGAAAGAGAACATATCTAAGCTGCTCAAGTCCAAGGTACGATAGGGCCAAAGATGCAGTGAGGGAAGATGGTTGACAGGCCTAGTAAGGTCAGGTTGGGCTTGGGCTTTCAACTTGGGTCCTTCCTCTAACCCCAGAACTTGACTGATGCCATCGCCCGAGCAGCTGCAGACACATTACAGGGGCCAATGCAGGCTGCCTACCGTGAAGCCTTCCAGAGTGTGGTGCTGCCAGCCTTTGAGAAAAGCTGCCAGGCCATGTTCCAGCAGATCAATGATAGTTTCCGCCTCGGCACACAGGAATGTGAGTATGGCCTACGGTGGGAGGGGCTATCCTCTCCTGCATCCCTCTTATGGTCCCCCTGGTCCCCCCTCAGACTTGCAGCAGCTAGAAAACCACATGAAGAGCCGGAAGGCACGGGAACAGGAGGCAAGGGAGCCTGTGCTGGCTCAGCTTCGGGGCCTGGTCGGCACACTGCAGAGTGCCACTGAGCAGATGGCAGCCACTGTATCCAGCAGTGTTCGGGCTGAGGTGCAGCACCAGCTGCATGTGGCTGTGGGCAGGTGTGTGGGAAGGGTATTGGGCAAGATGTGGGTTTGGGCCAGTCTCGCATCCCTGTGCACTTCATTTGCCTCACTTCCCTCTGCAGCCTGCAAGAGTCAATTTTAGCACAGGTACAGCGCATTGTTAAGGGTGAGGTGAGTGTGGCGCTCAAGGAGCAGCAGGCTGCTGTTACCTCCAGCATCATGCAGGCCATGCGCTCAGCTGCTGGCACACCTGTCCCCTCTGCCCACCTCGACTGCCAGGCCCAGCAAGCCCATATCCTGCAGCTGCTCCAGCAGGGCCACCTCAATCAGGCCTTCCAGCAGGTATGACAGGTATTAGGCCCTAGTAAGGGCCAAGTGTTTCCTGACAAGGCCATATATTAAATATTTCACTCCATCCACCAGGCTCTGAGCCTTCTGGGTGCAGCAGACTTTTGATTCCTTTTCGCCTCCAGGCCATTGCCCCTGCTGCTCCCTCTTCCTGGACCCCTTTCTTCCCACTTCAGCCAACCTTGCTTACAACTACCCTTCTCAAAAAGTATTTCCTGATCCCCTATAGTAACAGTACAGCCTTACAGTACTCTCTCTGGGCACCTTTGGGCCCTCACTACCCTACCCTGTGGTTATCCTCCCCCAAACCACACAGCACAGACAGGCATTCTATCCTGATAGCTGTGAACACTGCTACTCTGTTCACTCCCAGGCACTGACAGCCGCTGACCTGAACCTGGTGCTTTATGTGTGTGAAACTGTGGACCCAGCCCAAGTTTTTGGGCAGCCACCCTGCCCCCTCTCCCAGCCTGTGCTCCTTTCCCTCATCCAGCAGCTGGCGTCTGACCTTGGCACCCGAACTGACCTCAAGCTCAGGTGAATGGGGGCAATGAGTGATCAGGAGATGAGATACAGGGTGGGGGATGGGGTGGGAGCAGTTCAAAGCAGACGCCCACTCCTGCCTGACTCCCTGCCCCAATTTTCTTCACCAGTCTTTGCCCTCACCGGAAGCCTCCCTTGTCACCAGTCCCTCTGGGCATCAGTGCCACCAGGGGGCGCTCCCATCTGTGGCACCCACCCGTAGCCTATACTTTTCCCCCATCCCCAGCTACCTGGAAGAGGCCGTAATGCACTTGGACCACAGTGACCCCATCACTCGGGACCACATGGGCTCCGTTATGGCCCAGGTGCGCCAGAAGCTCTTTCAGTTCCTGCAGGCTGAGCCACACAACTCACTTGGCAAAGCGGCCCGGCGTCTCAACCTCATGCTGCATGGCCTCGTGACCCCCAGCCTCCCTTAGCCACTAAGCCTGCCTTGTCCAGAGGTGAGGTGGTACTGAAGGCCAACAGATGGACCTAGGCCAAGGCAGGGTCCTGTCTGCTCTTTACTTGCTCAGACCCCCACCTCTGGGGTGTTAGGGGGTGGGGTGCTGGGAGCACTGGCCGTGGTCTACAGGTTGTGGTAGCCAGAAGGCTTAGGCTGAACCCAGGGTAGGTATTGTGCCTTCTTAGGTTCTGCCATGCCTGGAGCATGACCGTGAGATCATGACACCACTTGAGTTGAATTTTCCATGTTCCTTTTTACCTCCGATTTGGATCTTTTTGTTTTTGAAAAACATTGAGAAATTCAATTAAATGCTTTTGGAATAAAATAGAATATGTGTGTGTGTTTGGTTTGTCTTTGGTGTGATTCTCATAAGTGCCCTCTGTTCTCTGTGTGGAGCTCTGTCTGGGCCAACCCATCCCAAGGGCCTGGGCCCTACTCTCATCTGCTCAACTGCCTTCCCAGATCTTTTACCTCCTCTGGGGCGAGTATCCTGCTTCAGCACCAACCTGTGCCCCTGGCGCTTCTCTCTTCGGCCCTTTCTCCCTCCGTTTTCAATCTGGATGCTGGGGGCGGAGCCACCGGCTGGCTTCAGAGCCCCACCCCCGGTTCCCATCCAATCACTGTGCCTCCCTCTGGGGGCTGGGCCGACAGGCTGCACTCTAAGCTGCTAGCTCCCGCACTAGGCTCCCAGCCAGGGATGATGCGCCCCTGCTGCCGCTGCCGCCACTGTCGGCAGCTGCCCCGTGCCCTGAGGCTGTTGCTGTTGCTTCCACTTGGTAAGTATGGGAGTCCTGGACCCGGACCTGGACTGTACCCATTATCACTAGGTATAGGGTGTGTGTGGTAGCGTGGGACATAGCCTTCCTGGGACTGGGTGCCCGGGTGAAGGTGTGTTGCAAGGATTCTAGGAAGGTGTGCTGGTGACTTCTAGAGGGAAAGTGACAGGCACTAACTGAGCCCCAGTTGTGGGGGAAGGACTCCAAAATTCCACAGCCCCTCTTCTGATAAAAGGAGCCATGGCCGATGGCAGGACTTCTAGACCGACGAGTCGTAGGATGGCCGAAGTCCTCCTCTGCGAGGGTCTCACTAGATCCTAATCCCATTATATCCAAAAAATACCTATCTTTGGGGACAAGGTGGTAGGGCCAAGTGAGGCTTGTCAGGCTGCAGAGATGACCTGCTTTGGCCCAGACCTCCCGACCCCACCCCCTCCACCCTGTCCTGACTCCTGATTTACTTGGTCCATCCTTGACCTGGGGCCCCAGAAACTCAGAAGAGCTGACTCCTGGGATATGATGCCTCCTAATCCCTGCACATAACCCAGCCTGGGTCCTGCCTTGAAGGGAGTTTAGGTAATCCCCTGACATGCCCCTCAGTTCCCTGGGGGCACCCTTTTCACGCTGAGTCACATCCCCAGAGTGATTCTTGGCAAACAAAACCCCGGGACCAAGAGAGGGGGGCAAGCCCGGCTCATCCTACCAACCATCCCCCCACCCCATCCCCTAGTCTTTGTACCTCCCCTGGCAGCAGGAACGGCGGGCCCAAACCGCTGTGACACCATATACCAGGGCTTCGCTGAGTGTCTTATCCGCTTGGGAGACAGCATGGGCCGCGGAGGCGAGCTGGAGACCATCTGCAGGTACCGATGGGTGTGAGGCAGCTGCCCAATCCCTGCCACCCTCACCCTAAGCCTCTTTCCCAATCTGAGGTCTCCTCATCCCACCTAATTCCCCTAATTCCACTACCTTAACAGGTCTTGGAATGATTTTCACGCCTGCGCCTCGAGGGTTCTGTCGGGCTGCCCAGAGGAGGCAGCCACTGTGTGGGAATCACTACAGCAAGAAGCTCGCCGGGCTCCGCACCGGGATAACTTGCACACGCTGTGCGGCGCCCCGGTGCACGTCCGGGAGCGTGGCATGGGCCCGGAGACCAACCAGGAGACGCTACGGGCAACAGCACCTGCACCTGCCCCAGCCCCCACACCCCCGCTGCTGGCGGCTGCTCTGGCTCTGGCCTGCCTCCTGGGGCCTCTGGCCTAGCCAGCAGAGTCGGGTGGCAGCGCCTGCGTCTCCAGCCCTGCTTGGGCAGACGTTGTCTGGCTCTGCAGGGCACGCACAGCTTTCATTAAAGGTATTTATATTTGTATTAAGCTCCTTCCTTTTTCCTGGCTGCGGCCCCGTGGTGGCTGGGGTGGAGGGACTCTCAGAAGCTGATTCTCAGTATGGGATGGGCTGGACTGAGGGCTGCCACAGGGGACTCAATCTTCCGTCTTACAAACACTCGTTTCCTGGTGGCGGCACTGAGCTTTCCATTGCATGCAGGTCCCAAGAGCTCCTTCGATGAACACCTGAGATCTACCGGAATGCACAGCTTTTCTCTGCCTTCTGGGCTGGCTGGGGGTTGGGAAAAGGATGGGTCAGGAGGGCAACAAATCAGCCCTGCATTCCTAACACTTCCTACCCCTCCCCAAGGGGCCAGTTGAGGTGGTGGAGTACCCTTGATCCTGGGTCCCACCCCAGCCAGCCCACCCTGCTTCTCAGAATCGTTCCAGCCTCCAGGCTCCTGACCATCTCATCTCCTTCTCCCTCTGCTAAACTGTTATCTCAGCCTTCAACACACAGCTCATACTATGTGGTGGGTCCCTTCCTCTGGGCTCCTAGTCCATCTGAGGAGTGCCTGTTCCAGAAAGTGGGGAGTCCCTGTTGGAGTCTGCATTCAAGTCCCTGATGTGACCTGAAGTGGCAGAAACTGGGGTGACAATAAGGGATCCTCTGACCTCTGCTCTCCACAAGTTTGTCCTTTGAGAAGAGGTAGCCAATGTGAAGTCAAAACAATCCCAGAAGGCTTTCTGGAAGCAGTGGAGTGAGAGTGTGTGAGGAGCCCCTATACATCCGGGTGGAAAGGAAGGGCAAGAATCAGCATGGGCAGAATCTGAAGAAGGGGGCAGCCTCAAAGAGGGTGAGACTCTCTTTTGATCAGTCCTCTACCACTTCCAGGAACCTATTCCAAGCCATCACCCCATGACTTTTATGGCACTGCCATAGTCTCCTCATTGACTTCTATTATCACTCCCTCCACTTTATTTTCTACTTTCTAAATTGAAAAACTGATCCCTGTGTTAAGCTCCTTTTCCTTGTCTACAAAGCCCTGCATAAGCCAGCTCTGTCCCCTGCTGCAGCTCCCCTCTGTAGCAGCATAGAGGAGCTGTCCACCTAACCAGTGCTTAGGGTTAGGGGAGGCTTCAGAGAAGCGGCACTCACATGGGAGGTGATAAGAGGTAAAGCTGTGAGACTTACAAGTGGTAGAGCAGGGGTGGGCCTGAGTTGGAGAGGGCTTTACAAGAGGGGCCCAAAGCAATCAACTGGGAGGGAGGGAGTAGTAGGAGCCCAGAGCCTGGCAGGCCAGGCTTACAATGAAGCCTGTGCTGGGAGGCTGCCACCCCTCCAGGACAGGATCAGACCTGATGAGATTCATGCTTCCAGGGTGACAGATGCCTTCAGAGACTTCTACCCATGACCTCATCTATGCTTCCTCAATACTCTCCCATTCTGGCTAGCTCAGGTGCCTCAATCAACTCTCTCTCTCTCTCTCTCTCTCTCTCTCTCTGTCCTTTACTCACTCCCTGACTTTGCTCATGTGCTTCATTCACCTAAATTATTTTACCCCCACTTCTTTCTCCCAACCAATCATTATCCATCTTCTCACATCACCTGAAAGAGATGTTCAGGAAAAAACGTTCAAATCTGTTCTCCTTTTTTTTTTTTTTTTGAGTTGGAGTCTCACTCTTATCACCCAGGCTGGAGTGCAGTAGCATGCTCATGGCCACTGCAGCCTCTACCTGCTGGGCTTAGGTGGTCCTTCCACCTCAGCCTTCCAAGTAGCTGGAACTACAGATGCACACCACCACACCCGGCTAGTTTTTGAGATTTATTGTAGAGACAAGATCTCATCAAGTTACCAGGCTGGTCTCGAATCCCCGGGTTCAGGCAATTCCCTTGCCTCGACCTCCCAAAGAGCTGGGATTACAGGCTGAGCCACCGTGCCTGGTCTCTTCTCCTTTGCCAGAATTTTCCAGAAGGAAAGACCAGCCTTTGTTCTTCTGGGTCTTGTACATCTATTATCTTTGTTCAGAATACTTTTCTCCATTTCCTCTGGGTGAACTCCTATTTCTTATTCAGTATTACCTCCTCTGCGAAGTATTCCCTAACCCCAACTATAAGCTGAATAGGTCTACACAGCTCCTGGACTTTCTTCTGCCTCAGTACTGATGGCACTTACTTGTTATTGTCTAGGTCCAGGTCAGAATACCCCACTATGGAGTCAGTTCCTTAAGGGCAAGGAGTCCTCTTTGTTGGAGTACTCTCTATGTCTCTAACACCCAGCCTAGGACTGGGAAATAAGGGTGTACTTTGTGGGAATGTGTGAAATAAAAGATAGAATCTCTGTGTCCAGTATAGGAAGTATTGTAATCAGTAAGAGCTTGGACTGAGAATGACCCCTGTGTAGAAGATGTGTGATCTTGGGGTTGCCCTTTCAGCCTGGCCTTACGCTGGGAGGGATGATGCTGGGATGCCGGGATTGTAGACGCCCAAAACTTTCACGAGCCAGTCTTGGTGGGTGGCCAGGAGCAACTTGCTTTCAGGAGCAGAGGCCTGGCTGTTCTGCCGAGCCATCAGGGGGATTACCATCCTCCTGCTGTGACCTACTTTTCCCCTGGTTTTTGCTCCCTAAGTCCCTACTCTTCCATGGAGTGGGAGCAGGGAGGGGATATATGAGGGAGGAGGAAAGAATCTGCTCTCTGGCCAGGGGCTTAAGGGCTTTGCATGTTTTATCCTAAAGCTGGAGGAGAGGGGTGGGCTGATAGCCAAGCTGACTGGGCCCTGGGCACAGCTGCCTGGGCTAGAGAATCATGGTGATAGTGTTCCTCACATATGCAGGTCTGTGGACAAGGAGTAGCTTATTGTTCAGGGGAGAGCCTTGCAGATGGATGTCCTGGACCCAGTTCCCTCTGTATTCACATATCTCTTCACCTCAGGGCCTCATGCATGCTCTTCCTTCAAAGCCCAGATCAGCACCCATACATGGTACGGGTTCAATAAATATTTGTAAATTAATTTGCTGAATGTCTGTAAAATGGGAGTGCTATGTGGATTTCTGAGTGTCATCAAGCCTGAATTATATTACTTTTAAACTCACCAACAACTTTGTGAGGTCAGGATTATGATCCTCATTATATAGATAAGAAAAATGATGCTTGACCAGGTGCGGTGACACAAGCCTGTAATCCCAGCACTTTTGGGAGGCTGAGGTGAGAGGATTGCCTAGGCTTGGGAGTTCGAGACCAGCCTGAGCAACTTGGTGAGACCTCATCTCTACAATAAATAAATAAATAGCCAGGCGTGGTAGCACATGCCTGTAGTTCCAGCTACTTGGAAGGCTGAGGCAGAAGGATTGCCTGAGCTCAGCAGGTCAAGGCTGTGGTGGCTATAAGAGTGCTACTGCACTCCAGCCTGGGTGACAGAGTGAGACTTCAACTCAAAAAGGGAAAAAAAAAAAAAAGGGTACAGTGGAGCAAGCCTATAATCCTTATTACTCAGGAAGCTGAGGTGGGATGATCACTGAGGCCAGGGGTTTGAGGCTACAGTGTGCTATGATGGTACCTGTGAATAGATACTGTACTGCTGTCAGGACAGCATAATGAGGCTCCGTCTCATAAAATAAATAAATGAAGGATGAAGTTATGTAGGAAAGATGTATTGCCTAAGTTCACATGGTTGTGGAAGTGCTAGAGCTAGGATTTGATCCCAGGTTGTTCTTGGCCCCAAAATTGATACCCTTAAATCATCACATTAGATTTTGGAAATGATTTTTAAAGTTTTTATTTTTTAACTCAAAGCTTGTATGAAACCCTAATACATAAAACAAACAAAGTAATGTCTTATTGGTGTTATTTTCAGGTTTAAAGTATAATATTAGCTTATACAGTCAATCAAAGATAGTTTCATAGCCGGGCTCGGTGGCTCAGCCTGTAATCCCATGCCTTGGGAGGCTGAGG
>NW_007252899.1:353859-358254 GCF_000164805.1 Carlito syrichta | reverse complement strand
AGTGAGACCCCAACTCAAAAAAAAAAAAAAAAGAAAAAGACAGTTTCATGTGTGAAGTGCATACACAATAAAGATTTGTTGAAGCTGGGTGCAGTGGCCCATTCCTATAATCTCAGCACTTTGGGAGGCCAAGGCAGGAGGATTGCTTCAGCCCAGAAATTCAAGACCAGCCTAGGCTACATAACAAGACTTCCTCTCAACAAAAAATTAGCCGGGCATGGTGGTGTGCGCTTGTACTTCCAGCTACTGGAGGCTAAAGCAGGAGGATCACTTGACCCCAGGAAGTTGAGGCTGCAGTGAGCCATTATCATGCCACTACACTCCAGTCTGGGCAACAGAGTGAGACCCTGACTTAAAAAGAAGAAGAAAAGAAAAAAAAAATTGTTGAATTCATGAATGACTAAAATGGGGAAGATGGATGGAGGTTAGATGACCTGTCACCAGCAACATCTATTTTTTTCCACCTGCAGTTTGGGTTGATTGGAAAGTGGTGAAACAATGCTGATCCTACAAAGAAGTCATTGGAAATGGTAACAATTTTTTTTTTTTTTGAGTTGGAGTCTCACTCTTGTCGCCCAGGCTGGAGTGCAGTGGCACACTCAAGGCCACCGCAGCCTCGACCTGCTGGGCTTAGGCTATCCTTCCGCCTCAGCCTTCCAAGTAGCTGGAGCTACAGACGCATACCACCACGCCTGGCTAGTTTTTGTGATATATTGTAAAGACGAGGTCTCACCAAGTTCCCCAGGCTGGTCTCGAACCGCGGCCTCAGGCAGTCCTCTTGCCTCGACCTCCCAAAGTGCTGGGATTACAGGCTGAGTCAACGTGCCTGGCCAATGGCAACAATTTTTTAAAAATCTGCTTGCTTTGCGGTCTCAGGATACACTTAAATTCGAAAACAACAACAAAGTTAAAACAACAATTACTCCAGAGGTTGGTCCAAGATTGACTTTGCCAGTCCACGAATTAACCATTTACAACTCTGTGAAGGTGGCCATATTCACATGGGAGTGCTTGAAGTTATTTTAATTACAGTTTTAAAAAATAGTTCTTGTCAATGAATTTAAGTCAATCCTTTGTGGAGTTCCAGAGGCGCTTCCAGAAACCTGTGTTGGAAAGCATTGCTTCCCTGGTCTGGCATTACAGAATCCCCTAAAACCCTCTCTACTTCCCAAGGTGCCTCCTTTTTCTAGCACAGATCCCTCCTGCGGTCTAGCTGCTACGAGCGACAAATGGACCCCCCCCGACCCAGGTGAGCCCGTCCCCACCCCGAAGGCGTTGATTGGTCGGGCATGCTCGGAACACCGCCAACCGCGTAGCACGACCTCGGGAGGGTCCGCCCCCGTCCCGCCCCGTAGGCGGCCGGGTTTGTTTTGGCGTCAGGCGCGCGCTATGATGACGCCACGACGCTGACGCTCGAGGATGGCGGCGGCGGTAGCGGCGGCGGCCGCTGTGGTCACGGCCCAGAAATGGTCGGCAGAGCCGCCAAGACGCCGAAGAGCCCGCCGCCCGCGCGAGGTGAGGCGGTCTGGCCTAGGGCGACTGCCCAACGGGCGGGAGGGGCTGACGAGCTGCTGCTGCGGTCGCTTTCTGGCGCACCAGGGCCTGCCCCTGCCCAGCCCGCAGCCCACGACCGGTGCCCCGGGGCCTACTGGACCGGAGAGCAGGCCGGCCTATGGCTGCTCGGGGTCTTCGGTGACCGATCCTGGACTAGCTTCGAAACGTTCTGTCGTGCTGGGTAGTCCGTCTCTAGGCCTGCATAGACCTGGTGGACGTGGTCAGCTGCCCTGCCTGTTGTCCAGCTGCTCCGCCTCCAGCACGGGTTAGGTTGATCTAACCCGATTGTCCTCACTGCCTTCTCGCGCTCGGCGCCTACTCCATACCCCTCCTTTGTGTCTGAACGCCAGGGGCCCGCGGGGCAGCTGATCTTTTCCTTGTACAGGCTGAGAAAAAGCAGGCCTGAGTCCAGCTGGGTTTCCTGCTTGGCGACCCTGTCCATTCCTCTACCTTCAAGAGGAAGCCTAGGTCCCCACACTTAGTCCTCCTCCGTGAACCGGCTGAAGTGATAATTCCCACTTGAAAATCTGAATAAGTCCTTCACTGCCTAAAACTGGCTCCTTAATACCTACAGAATAAAAGTCACATTTCTTTTTTTTTTTGAGTTGGTGTCTCACTCTGTTGCCCATACTGGAGTGCAGTGGCCGCTCCCGGCCACCGCAGCCTCGACCTGCTGGGCTCCGGCGATCCTTCCACCTCAGCCTTCCAAGTAGCCGGAATTACAGGCATGCGCTACCATGCCCGGCTGATTTTTTTAATGTATTTATTGTAGAGATGAGGTCTCGCTGCCCAGGCGGGTCTCGAACCCACGGGCTCAGGCAATCCACTCACCTAAGCCTCCCAAAGGCACGGGATTACAGGCTTGAGCCACCAAGCCCGGCTTGGCCACATTTCTTATCAAGGCATTTAGGACTCTTTATAATCTGATAGAAACCTAACCCTGCAGTCAACACTTGGGCATGTCTGCATTCTGTTTATATAGTTTATTGTTGAGGCTGTGAGCCTCCTTTTCCCTCTGTGGTTTCATGCTTTTGTGCTTTAGGTATGTACTTTTCTCAGTTTGTAGTACTCTTCCTTCTACCCCATCCCTACCTACCAATACTGGAAACCTAGATCTGGCCTATAAAATCCACTTGAGATGTTATTTCCTTGGAAAAACCTCCCTTGCTTCACATGTAACCATTGACTTCTCTGTATCTTCATCCATGCCATTACTGTTGAGTATATCCTGTTGTGTCACATGATGGACTTCTGTCTGCATCTGTCTGGCTCTGTGCCTGGTATAAAGTAGGGTCTTTGGTAGCATTAAGTAGGTTGCAGATTTATGAATGGATATAGATTCAGCTGTATTACTGCGTACCTATCAGGGCTAGGATATAAGATAAGCACAGCAAACACCTGCATATGTGTCTGGTAGGTGGTGCAGCCTCTTAAACTTTGGTGGTCTAAAATCCCCTGGAGTAATTTTGTCAAGATACAAATTCAGGTGTCTGTCTCTATGAGATTTAGATTCAGAAGAGCTTCCTTGTGTTGTATGATTTCCTCAATGGCGTTTCTTGTCCTCAGGGAAAACTTAAAAACACTCAGGGTAGATTCAGTTGGCTATTCCCCTAGAAGAGATTTGGAATGCTGACTCACTAGAGAGTAGATTTGCTGAATAATCACATTGTCTGGGTCTAATTGCAGTTTGTTAAGTTGTATAAATGAGCTAAAGAAAGTGCAGCCTCCAGGAAACCTGCTTACCTCTGACACTGAGCTGCAGTTGCACCTCACCTCAGATTTGCTTGGTACCTGGAACAGAATGCCCTTGTAGATCCTTGTGTCTATGGAATCTGATATAGGTGCCAGAGTCCTCTGTCAGTCACAAGTTCATAGTTAAATGAGTGAGATTTTGATTTGGCAGTCAAATGCGTGAGATTTTGGTCTGGCTTTCTGTTTTTTTTTGTTTGTTTTTTGTTTTGATTTGGAGTCTCACTCTGTCGTCCAGACAGGAGTGCAGTGGTATGCTCATGGCTACCGCACACCCTCGACCTGCTGGTTCAGACAATTCTTCTACCTCAACCTTCCAAGTAGCTGGAACCACAGGTGTGCGCCACCATGCCCAGCTAATTTTTTGATTAATTTAGAGACGAAGTCTTACCAAGTTGTCCAGGCTGCTCTCGAACCTCTGGGCTCGAGCAATCTTCTCACCTCAGCCTCCCAAAGTGCCGGAATTACAGGCATGAGCCACATGATTTTGTTTTAAAACAAGGAAAACTGACACAGAAATTACATTTTCAGAAATACTGCTACACCTCCATAAGCATACAAAGATATATTTGTACCTTTTTTTTTGAGTTGGAGTCTCACTGTGTTGCCCAGACTGGAATGCAGTGGCACGCTCCCGGCCACCGCAGCCTCAGCCTGCTGGGCTCCGGCGATCCTTCCACCTCAGCCTTCCAAGCAGCTGGTACTACAGGCGCGCGCTACCATGCCCGGCTAATTTTTTGATTTATTGTAGAAATGAGGTCTCGCCAAGTTGCCCCGTCAGGTCTTGAACCTGTGGGCTCAGGCAATCCACCCACCTCACCCTCCCAAAGTGCGGGATTACAGGCTGAACCACTGAGCCCGGCTAGCATTCTTTATAATAATGAAAAATTGGAAACAACCCAAATTTCCGTCAATAAGTGAATAATTAAATAAATTAATTTATAGACATCTAATAGAATGCTTCACAGTTATTGAAAAGCATGAGGTAAATTCATATATAGTATTGACAAGGAAAGAGAGATACCAGTAAATGAGCTTTATTAAGTGGCTATATGCCAGGATCCATATCTGTGATTTTTTTTTTTTTTTTTT
>NW_007252899.1:336377-353839 GCF_000164805.1 Carlito syrichta | reverse complement strand
TTCTATCTCTATAGATCTCTATATTCAAAACAAACCACATAAATGGAATCATACAATATGTGGTCTTTTGTGTCTGTTTCTTTCACTTAGCATCGTATCTTAAGGTTCATCCCTGTTGTAGCATGTGTTAGAACTTCATTCCTTTATATTGTTGAATAATTTTTCATTATGTATATATGCTGCATCTGTTTTCTTTATTTTAGGGGAACAAACATTTGAGTTGTTTGTATTTATTATTTATTATATAAAATAGACCTTTTTATCCAGATGGGAGGGAGAGTAATCCACCCACCTCACCCTCCCAAAGTGCGGGATTACAGGCTGAACCACTGAGCCCGGCTAGCATTCTTTATAATAATGAAAAATTGGAAACAACCCAAATTTCCGTCAATAAGTGAATAATTAAATAAATTAATTTATAGACATCTAATAGAATGCTTCACAGTTATTGAAAAGCATGAGGTAAATTCATATATAGTATTGACAAGGAAAGAGAGATACCAGTAAATGAGCTTTATTAAGTGGCTATATGCCAGGATCCATATCTGTGATTTTTTTTTTTTTTTTTTTTTGAGTTGGAGTCTCACTCTGTCACCCAGACTGGAGTGCCGTGGCCACTCCCGGCCACTGCAGCCTCGACGTGCTGGGCTCCGGCGATCCTTCCACCTCAGCCTTCCAAGTAGCTGGAACTACAGGTATGCACTACCACGCCTGGCTAATTTTTTGATTTATTGTAGAGATGAGGTCTCACCATGTTGCCCAGGCGAGTCTGGAACCCGCAGGCTCAGGCAATTCACTCATCTCAGCCTCCCAAGGTGCGGGATTACAGGCTGAGCCACCGAGCCCGGCTTCTGTGATGTTTTAAGTACTTCCCCAAATCCATCTAAGACATCCCAACCACTGCCCGTCCCATCATCAGAAATACAGACCCTGGCAATGTACCTGGAGTTCTCCTTCAAAACTTCCAATGTTTAACTCACAAATATTTACTGAATTCTTGCTGTGGGCAAGAACTCTGCCAGGGGCTGTAACAAAGCAAAAAGAAAGCAGACATAGTTTCTACTCCTAAGGAACTTACAGCTGAGATGGTTTCACACCAAGAGTTTCTTTATCCATTACTCTCAGTATGCCCTGAGAGGCCACTTTAAGGTTGGCAGCTTGGAAAGGGTCTTTCTGAGATGATTTTCTCCCAGCAAATGGAAACAACACATTTTTCTATCTTAGCATCGCAACAGAAAACTGTACCAAGAATTAGCTCAGTGATGACTTAGCCAACACAAACTGGCTTAATACTCACCAAGGTTCCTGGAAGGAAAGAGAGTTCAAGTAAATAAGTCTGTCCGGCTCTCATCAAGCAGAACCACTTCCCTTCTTCCTGGGCTGTACTTCTCTCAAATTTTTTTCTTTGTGCCAAGATATACGCTGAGAATGAGACTATTGTATAACACTTTGAGGTCAGTGAAGACACCTGTTCTCAGATATCCTGAAACAGAAGGACTGATACTTTGGTATACTTTGGTATAGCCCGTTCACGTCATACAATTGTGAAGTTCTGAAGAGGATCAAAGTTGCCCACATAACATGTTCACATTTATGCGGTAAAACAGAAAGCCAAGGCTCAAGCTTATAATCCCAGCACTTTGGGAGGCTGAGGTGAAAGAATTGCCTGAGCCTGGAGTTTGAGATCAGCCTGGGCAACTTGGTGAGACTGCATCTCTACAATAAATCAAAAGATAGCCGGGCATGGTAACGCATGCCTGTAGTTCCAGGCAATTGGAAGGCTGAAGCGGAAGGATCCCCTGAGCCCAGAAGATCAAGGCTGTAGTGGCCATGGGCGTGTTATTGCACTCCAGCCTGGGTGACAGAGTGAGACTCCAACTCAAAAAAAAAAAAAAAAAATTGGGTACTTTCTGCAGGATTGTTAGGGTTGGTGACTTGTAACAACTGGTATAGTGTGACCCTCCCACCCTTACACCTACCTTGGTTGCTGTGCTGGGAGCATATACAAGAGAGCTGAGATCAGGAAAAGGCTCTGCCCTCCTTCCCAGGCATTTTGACACCTACTTCTCTTGTCTCTATATTTGCGTTTTCACCTAACCAATGTGGAAAGGAAATTTAACAGATGTGATGGGAGAGTGGAGCAGCTATGTGATCACCTGGAGGCCATTGCCCATGTCCCCACCCCTCAGCTAGCACCTTCTCACCTCTATTTTCTTCTCTTTTGTTCTCTTGACCAACTTAGTCTAATACTGTCCTCCACTTTCAATCTTTAGTTGGGATGGTGGATACCAGCATCAGCCTATCTTTGAAGTGTTTCTAATTGGAATGAATGTGAGAAAAACTATGTCCCAGGAAGAGAGAAGGAAAATCAGAGAGGGAAAACCCTTGGCTGTCTTACTGCTCACCTACTTTAGATCCCTGTACAGGCTTTGTTTAAAATGAAAAGCCAGGCCGGGCTCTGTGGCTCAGCCTGTAATCCCAGCACTTTGGGAGGCCGAGGCAAGTGGATTGCCTGAGTCTGTGGTTTCAACACCCACCCAGGCAACTTGGTGAGACCTTGTCTCTACAATAAATAAAAAATTAGCTGTGCATGGTAGCATGCACCTGTAGTTCTGGCTGGAAGGCTGAGGCGGAAGGATCACCAGAGCCCAGCAGGTTGAGGCTGCGGTGGCCAGTAGCGTGCCACTGCCCTCCAGCCTGGGCAACAAAGTGAGACTCCAACTCAAAATAAATAAATAAATAAAGTAAAATGAAAAGCCAGGTGGGCATGGCGGCTCACACCTATAGTCCTAACATTTTGGAAAGCTGAGGGAGGAGGATTGATTGAGCCCAGGAGTTTGAGACCAGTCTGGGCAAAACAGCAAGATCTTATCTCTACCAAAAAAAAAAATTGGCTAGACATGGTGGCATGTACTGTAGTCCTAGCTACTCAGGAGGCTGAGACGAAGGATTACATGAGCCCAGGAGGTCTTGGCTGTAGTGGGCCGTGATCATGCCACTACACTCTAACCTGAGCAGAAGAGTGAGTCCCTGACTGAAAAAATAAATAAATAAATAAAATGAAAAAAACAGACTTTTCTTTTATAAAACTTAGTTTTTTTCAAAACAGTGATAGACGAGGTATGCACATTTAAACAAAAGAGCCACTACATATGCCTAGAGACAGCTATTTATTTTGTGAATCTAGGGTTCTGCCTATTCACCAGGAAGAAGTGATATCTGTTTGACTATGCTAGTCATCCATGCACAGTCTGTCTTGCCTCTGATTAGTGGTGGATGTTGCTTACTAAGTTGTCTTGGGCATCAGTGGTGAGGAGTCTATGTTCTACCTCAGGAGTACTGACCCAAGAAGAGCTTCATCCGTTTACTGTGTTGAGGTCTTATATTTTCCCTGAAGGAAGAGACAAATCTGCAAAAGTTCAAAGTCCAAAGTTCTAAGCTATGGCCTTTGTGAAAGGGAACCTCATTTCTAAATGTCTTTGTTTAAACATGTCCTAAGTTGCCATTTGGGACCTCCTGTGCAGTTAGGTAAGAACAGCAGCAAATCCTGAAGAGCCTTGTGTTAGTGGAGGAATCTTTCCCTCTCACGTGAAGAAAGATAAAGATAAACCTCATTCTAAAAAACGAAAGCCTCAATCTGCTGAGAATTATTGATATACTGATTAAAACCTGTAATCCCGCACCTTTGGGAGGCCGAGGTGAGTGGATTGCCTGAGCCCGCGGTTTCGAGACCCGCCTGGGCAGCGAGACCTCATCTCTACAATAAAATCAAAAAATTAGCCGGGCGTGGTAGCGTGCACCTGTAATTCCGGCTACTTGGAAGGCTGAGGGGGAAGGATCGCCGGAACCCAGCAGGTCGAGGCTGTGGTGGCCGGGAGCAACCACTGCACTCCAGTCTGGGCGACAGAGTGAGACTCCAACTAAAAAAACAAAACAAAACAAAAAACCTGAACACGTCATCTGTGATCTCCAGATTCCCTTTTATCTGATAGATATGTAATCAAGGTCTTGTTTCATTGATAAGCTTGTTCCTTGAAAGAGTTGGCCATATTGGTCAGTATCGGCCTCACCACCTTGAATTCAGGCCCTTGCCTCACGGTACTCTAATGGCTTCTGTGGATTTTCTCTGACACCAACAGTGCCACAGTAAAATCTATCTGGCTCTCCCTCTGCTGCCTTTGATGGGATCAGCTGCCAGACTCCCAAAAGGGTGAGAACATGTCAATGTCGCCCCTTGGCTATAAGCAATACCCTTGGGCAACCATGGAGTCCCTCACCATGACCATCTCTTTTCAGACATTGGACTCTACATCCAGCAACCCACAGTAAATGTCACATGGATGTTCCACATATACCACACAACCAAAAGTGAACTCTTGCCATTGCTTCCCAGACCTGTCCCTCCTGTTGTGCTCCTTCCCCGGGAACTGAACAAGGGACTGGGTGCTGCCTCACTCCTCCCATCCGCCCTTCATGTCCAGTCTCCTGCCCTTGTTAGTTCTGCTATTCTCGTCTTGATTCCACTCCACTGTCTAGGGCACCCTGCTCTTGCTGGCCCTTTTAGTCCACTTTGACCTTTCTCCATCCTAACCTCATCCTTCTTTCTAAACACAGATCTGATCACCTCTTTTTCCTCATAAACCCTTTTATAGTTCTCTGCTCTCCCTCCTCCCAGGAAGGTCCTGGTCCTGATCATAACTTGTGCTGCTCTTCATAACCTGGCTCCTGTTGACCTAAAACTTCAGCTCCTTAATCCTGACTTTATACCACCAAACCCAGGCACAGGATGCTACTCTTTGCACCTAGGCCTTGAAGTATGTTATTCTGTCTGCCAGAAAACACCACTCTCACTTTCCTTACCGGACTCATTCTTGTTTCAGGATTTAGTGTGGGGTCATCTTCAGGAAGCTTTCCCTAACTCCTGCCTTACTCTACATTTATCTACTGTTATTTCTCAAGTTTAACACTTACCATGCTTTATTGAATGATCTGTCTTTGTGCTTTTATCTTCTTTTAGACTGTAAGTTAGCTGACCATGTTTTATTTTGTGTGTGTGTGTTAAATTATAATCTGTAGCCGGGCTCGGTGGCTCAGCCTGTAATCCCGCGCCTTGGGAGGCTGAGGTGAGTGAATTGCCTGAGCCCGTGGGTTCGAGACCTGCCTGAGCAACTTGGTGAGACCTCATCTCTACAATAAATCAAAAAATTAGCTGGGCGTGGTAGTGCGCACCTGTAGTTCCAGCTACTTGGAAGGCTGAGGCGGAAGGATTGCTGTTGCCCAGCAGGTCTAGGCTGCGGTGGCCGGGAGCGGCCACTGCACTCCAGTCTGGGCGACAGAGTGAGACTCCAACTCAAAAATATATATATATATATATAATCGCCATTGGACCATGTCTTATGTATTACTGTACCCTAGCACCTAGTAGATGTTTAATAAATATTTGATCCGAATCGATCATTTCATTCCCGATTTTTGTATGTCAGTAATTAATAGGAAATTCTCAGCTCTCTTCTTCAACTCATGGGGCCCTCAGGTAGATGTAATGAGGGACAATCTTGGTAAAAAGGTGGTAACCTCTGGAAAGCAGTAACTTCAGCAGTTCACCTTATCCAGGGCTGAGAGGCAAATGGGGAGGGCTCCTGAATCCTCATCCCAAGGAATCAGTGTACCCTGATCTACATCCTTAATCACGTCTGGATGGAACTGCCAGTGTCCTCTCTGAGCTCAAGAGCCCCTCAGACTCTTGAATGAAGACCGGACTAGTTTTGCAGTCACCTGGTGGCAGTATACTGAGGCTTGTGGTCCCAAATTTACTGGGATTGATTCCAGCCAGCTTTGGGCCTTGGAAGGAATTTCCACCATCCATGTGGTGATCTGGGGAAGTGATAGACCCTGGAATAGGGTGTTAAACTGCCAGGGTGAGGATGGTGCATTAGCAAAGCAATGGCAGAGTGAGGTTAGGGCAGAGATCCAGAGAAGTGATTTGTTGCCTCAACCCCTGGTGGAGGCCTAAAGTGTGGGGAAAGATATCCATGAGAAAGACATTGGAGAAGCAGCTTTCCGAGCCGTGGTGGGTGATGGTGTTAGAGAGCAGGCCTCTAACACTCTGTGCCCCCATTTCAGAAAAGATGAGTCACAGCAATAAGAGGGAATGCTTTTAACATTTTAGAAACATAGGACTTGAACTAGGATAGGGGGCCCAGGCAGAGTGGAGAGGAGAGGGTTGAAGCTGTGACAGATGAGCCTGGTGCATGTTCCTGATCCCCTCTAGGATTAAAGAGCAGTGTGAGACTGAGACCCAGAGAGATGTAAGTCAAGGCCATGGAGCTTGGGCCCAACCTTTCAACTAGACCTTCCATTAAGCCTGGACTCTAAGCGCCAAAGCCATCCTCCCCTCCAGGGTACCATGTTAGAGTCAGGACTTCAACCTTAATCAGACTAGAATATTGAGGGAGGGGCCTGAGGAGGATGACTGGTTTCCCTTCAGAGGTGTCTTGACTATACTGACTTGCCCTCTCTCTTCTGTCTGCATAGGTGTAGGTGGGGCACTGCCTGCAGAGCAGGTCCTGCCAGCCTTGCTGGAGAGATGCCCACGTGTCCGTGATGGGCTGTGGGACAAGCAAGGTCCTTCCCGAGCCACCCAAGGATGTCCAGCTGGATCTGGTAAAGAAGGTAGAACCCTTCAGTGGCACTAAGAGTGATGTATACAAGCACTTCATCACAGAGGTGGACAGTGTTAGCCCTGTCAAAGCCGGGTTCCCAGCAGCCAGTCAGTATGCACACCCCTGCCCCGGAGCCCCCACTACTGGCCACGCAGAACCTCCCTCAGAACCACCACGCAGGGCCAGGGTGGCTAAGTACAGAGCCAAGTTTGACCCACGTGTGACAGCTAAATATGACATCAAGGCCCTGATTGGCCGAGGCAGCTTCAGCCGAGTGGTACGCGTGGAGCACCGGGCAACCCGGCAGCCATATGCCATCAAGATGATTGAAACTAAGTACCGGGAAGGGCGGGAGGTGTGTGAGTCAGAGCTGCGTGTGCTGCGCCGGGTGCGTCATGCCAATATCATCCAGCTGGTGGAAGTGTTTGAGACTCAGGAGCGTGTGTACATGGTGATGGAACTGGCCACTGGTGGAGAGCTCTTTGACCGCATCATTGCCAAGGGTTCCTTCACTGAGCGTGATGCCACACGGGTGCTGCAGATGGTGCTGGATGGTGTCCGGTATCTGCATGCACTGGGCATCACACACCGAGACCTCAAGCCTGAGAATTTGCTGTACTACCACCCAGGCACTGACTCCAAGATCATTATCACCGACTTTGGCCTGGCTAGTGCCCGGAAGAAGGGTGATGACTGCCTGATGAAGACCACCTGTGGCACACCCGAGTACATTGCCCCTGAGGTCCTGGTCCGCAAACCCTATACCAACTCCGTGGACATGTGGGCGATGGGTGTCATTGCCTACATCCTTCTCAGTGGCACCATGCCCTTTGAGGACGACAACCGAACCCGGCTATACCGGCAGATCCTCAGGGGCAAGTACAGTTACTCGGGAGAGGTGAGTCTGTCCTGCCCCTGTCCTGGTGATGTTGGGTGGGCCCCTGGTTGGGGGATATAGCCTGTAGCTCTCAGTCACAGGGACTTACTCTGAGGGTCATGCTTGTGAAAGCTAGGCAGGTAATGTAAAAGTGAAAAAGTGGGACTAGCAGGGTGTTTTAGTTTGGGTCTCTCTCAAAGTGAGCCCTAAAACAAGAACTTGGGAGCAGATAGTTTATTTGGTACATGATTCCAGTAGCAAGTGAAGGAATGGGGAAAGAGGCAGGAAAGGAAGAATGCCAATAGAGTATATTAAGCATACTGCCACTGGGCCACTGGGGACCTTGAAAATAATCATTCAGAACATACCTCAGAATTGTACTACTGAGGGGCAGGAAAATGGTTTTCTTAAAATCTACTGACTCCTGTCCCTCACTGGTTGAGGATTTATTTGGGGACGTTAAATCCCTGGTGCTTTTGGGCTGCCCTAAATACCAACTTGTGCTGGAGAAAGTCTCCAGGCAGAGAAACAGAGAGAAGCAGGCTTTGGCAGTGTCACTAGGATTGGAGCAGTGTACAGCAGCTGCAGGCAAGCTCAGAGGTGGGCTGAGAGACTGAGATGTGGGCCTCCCCAGCATTTGCTTCATGGGGCCCCAGGCAAGCTAGACTGAACGTGGCCTGTCTCAAGGAACAATTGTTTCTTGTCTCTGCCTACTTTTGCCATGCAACTATGGGGACTTCATGTATTCAGATCTTCTGATTTTTTTTGGAAGAGAAGCCAGAAAATCAAATTTTAAAATGTTGGAGCTGGCTCAGTGGCTCAGCCTGTAATCCCGTGCTTTGGGAGGCTGAGGTAAGTGGATTGCCTGAGCCCGCGGGTTCGAGACCTACCTGGGCAACTTGGCAAGACCTCATCTCTACAATAAATCAAAAATTAGCCGGACGTGGTAGCGCGCGTCTGTAGTTCTGGCTACTTGGAAGGCTGAGGCGGAAGGATCGCCGGAGCCCAGCTGGTCGAGGGTGTGGTGGCCGGGAGCGGCCACTGCACTCCAGTCTTGAGTGACAGAGTGAGACTCCAACTCAAAAAAAAAAAAAATGTTGGAGGAATCCAATTCACATATTTAAGCAGCCTTTTATGTGCCAACAAGCATTAACCTGTAGTCCTGATTCAACCAGCAGACCTTCAGTTTGTATTTTTGGATTCATTGATAGTCATGATACCTGCAAAAATATGTTAGGTTTCAGCAGTCTTGGTAGCCAAAGGACTTCATACAAAAAAATTAAGAGCTGGTTGCTCCTGAGGAAGGATGCTGACGGAATAGGAGACAAGGATGATTTCAGGAGACAGCAAGCACTGCAGGCTGGAGCATAATGGTGTGCTGGGGGAGGCTGTGAAGAAGAGTGTATGCCAGCTTTACTTGGGAGGTGAGGTGAGCTTAGCAGGACTACAGGATTCTTCCAAGACAAAGGGTCCTCTCCCCTGCTGTGCTCGGCTCCCCATAGAGTGTTCCTTTCAGGCCTAGGCTGACCGAGGTGCTGTCCTTGCCTCTTGTGCATCCTTTATGGAGAGGAAGGTACTCTGGAAGCAGCTGTCTTCTGTGGTCCTACTTTCCTCCCAGGGGTTTGGGACAGGACCTCTTTGGCCCCAATGAGCTGACATAGTCAGCGTTTCCAGCAAGTCACCCAACAACCTCACAGTACATTGTCTTCAGTGCTTGAGGTCCTGTGCTGCATCACCCTCCCTGTTAGCTTCCAGATGTGACTTTGGGGTCCATCAAGGACTTCCCTTCCATGATGGTGGCTGGCATTCCCTAGGGAGATCCTCAGGTCTTGCATCTCAAAAGTGGTATGAAGAGACTGGGCACAGCAGCTCATGCCTGTAATCCATTTTGAGGTGAGAGGATTGCTTGAGCCCAGGAGTTCAAGACCAGCCTAGGCAACATAGTGAGACCTCGTCTCTACAAGAAAAAAAAATTTTTAATTAGCCAGCCATGGTGGAACATGCCTATAGTCTCAGCTACTTGGGAGGCTGAGATGGAAGGATCGCCTGAGTCCAGGAGGTTGAGGCTACAGTGAGCCATGATCATGTCACTGTACTTCAGCCTGGCTAACAGTAAGACTCCAACTAAAAAAAAAAGTGTGGTAGGGAAGCCTTCCTCTTCAGGCCAGCTCTGTTGCAGACACAAGGGAGGGCATCTGTTTGCAGCACTGTTGGGAGAGGGTTGGGTAGGAATGAGGCAGGTGGTGAACGTTTACACCAATAACTGGAACATGTGGGCCCAGGGAGAGAAAGGGTCACTGTAGACCACTGGATGTTTATTGAAGAGTGGTCAACCTTGTGGAGAGCTCAGGCCTGGCTCACTGTCACTCTCAGATTTGTTTGTTTGTTTTTGAATTGGAGTCTCCGTCACCGAGGCTATAGTGCAGTGGCACACTCGTGACCACTGCAGCCTCAACCTACTGGGCTCAGGCAATCCTTCCACCTCAGCCTTCCAAGTAGCTGGAACCACAGGCACATGCCACCACACCCGGCTAATTTTTTGATTTATTGTAGAGACAAGATCTCGCCAAGTTGCCCAGGCTGGTCTTGAAACCCTGGGCTCAGGCAATCCTCTCGCCTCAGCACTCTCAGATTTTAAGTGGACAGATGGGTTCTAGAGAAAACCTGGGTCTCACATAGCTACTGCACTGGGTAGTAAATGGGACCATGCTGGTACTGAACGAGAGCCTGGGAAGCCAGAGAATAGTCCCCAATATTTAGTTAAAAGCCAAGAGTGCCCAACAATGACTGTCTCACTTGGGACCATTACAGTCCAACTAGATTGGATTCAAGGCTCAGTTAAAGCTTGGGTTTGGTTTCCAGCATCCTCAGGGCAAGTGTGAGCTTTTGGTATTTCTGGAGGGAACTGGGAGGAGTGAGAGAGCAGGCACAGGTAATGATAGAGGGAACAACTTGGAGATGATCCCCTTAATCCTGATGATGGTCTCCCCTCACTAACACTGAGGTCATGCCCTGATGTTTACTTGGTTCTTAGATGTGAATTGGCCATCAGGTTGGCACAATACTGTACATATAAACCGGTGATAAGAAAGTCTCTCCCAGTGTCCTGGGGTAGAGCTGTGCAAGCATGCCAGGGTACTGGCAGGAACTTGAGGATGATGCTGTCTCTGCTTTCAAGGATGCCAACTGACTATGAAGTTAGTGGCTAGAAGGGATGTTTGCTGGGTCCCATTCTCGTCTGTCCTCACCTCCATGCAGAAAAGTAAAGAGAAGCAAGGGCCCTGTTGGGGAGTGGTGGAAGCCAGTGGTCTTCAGACTCTGGTGTTCATGCAAATCCCCTGGGATCTCATTAAAATGTAGATAGTCATTCAATAGGCCTAGGTGGGACCCAAGAGTTGGCATTATTCATAAACACTCAGGTGATATTGATGTTACTGCTCTGCAGAACATGCTTTGAAGAGCAATTTTGTAGGCAGTTGCCTTAAAAATGGGCTGGGGTGGTCAGGGACAGTGTTGGAGAAGAGGGGACATGGACTTTGGTGGATGGCCAGGAAGAGTCAGATTTAAAAAAGGGAAATGACATCTACAAATGTACAGGAGGGAGAAAGCAGAGGCAGTGACCTGATGGGCAGGTTCATGTATAGCTGAGGAAATAGTGGATCCTGCAGGAGCACTTGAAAAGTTTACTTGCCATGATAGAAGGCTCTAGAAAACTGCATAAGGTTGTAACTGAAACTGAAAATTTAAAATAGATCTATGAGCCAGGCCCGGTGGCTCATGCCTGTAATCCTAGCACTTTGAGAGGTAGAGATGAGAGGATTGCCTGAGTTCAAGGGTTTGAAATTTGGGCAATTTGGCAAGACCTCATCTTTACAATCAATCAAAAAATTAGCTGGGTATGGTGGTGCATGCCTGTAGTTCCAGCTATTTGGAAGGCTGAGGCAGAAGGATCACCTGAGCCCTGTAGGTTGAGGCTGCGGTGGCTGTGAGCATGCCACTGCACTCCAACCTGGACGACTCCGTGAGACTCCTACTCAAAAATAGATAGATAGATAGATCGATAGATAGGCAGATGGAAAAAAAAATCTGTGAATGCCAAAGGGTTGAGAAGCTGATTGTGTTCTGGGAGTTCTGGACCCTGGAGTTCTGCACAGTGCCAGACTGTTGCAGATCCAGCTGACAGAGAAGGGCATCGAGACCTAGAAGGAGGGAGAGAGAGAGAGATTTCCTAGAGATGCTGACAGAGGAAAGACTTCTAATAGTCTATAGTTCCTGATTCTGGTAGTTGTTGTTCTAATTGGAGCTTGCACAGTCTTGCTAACTGGCTATTGATTATCTGAAGGTTGGAGAATGACAAATGAATTGGGGTGGGGAATGGATTCAGGCTTCCTGTTCCCACTGTAGCCAAAAGACTGGGTCCTGAGATTCTGCTTCCTGGAATCACAGGGCATGACTCTGTATGTTGGGGAGGAGGGCACTGTGCAGCCTTTGCCCCCACTACCCTTTCTTTACCTGGAGCGAAAAAGCATCAGTTCCCAGTTCCATAGTTAAATCCCTGGTGGGCCCTGGTGTCACTTGTCTGTTACCAGGTACTTGGCTGACCCAAAAAACAGATCCCATCACCCTCTGCAGAGAGCTGTAGGTTGGGAGGGATTTTTCTGGGGTGTTTCCTGGGAGAGGGTACCTCATTAGATCAGTCTCTCTGAGCTGGCTCAGTCTATCTTTTTTTTTTTTTGAGTTGGAGTCTCACTCTGTCACTCAGACTGGAGTGCAATGAAATGATCATGGCTCACTGCAGCCTCAACTTCCTAGGCTCAGGTGATCCTCCTTCCTCAGCCTCTCAAGTAGCTGGGACTGTGATGAGGTCTTACTATGTTGCCCAGGCTGGTCTTGAACTCCTGAGCTCAAGTAGTTCCTGCTTTGGCCTTCTAAAGTGCTGGAATTACAGGCATGAGCCACCACGCTGGCTGGCCCAATCTGTCTTTTTGTTCTGCTGGTCACTGCTTACCCACAAGCATCCCTGGGGGAAATGCAAATGCAGAAGACATGAAGGCCTGTTCCCCGTCTTCATGGAGCTTGAGATTACCTGAGGAAAGAGAAGAGAGAACTGGAGTGGCAAAAAAAAAAAAGAATGACTAAAGGATGAACTCTCGTTGGCAGGCACATGCCACCAAGAGCCTTGGCATAGAGCCGCTGGGCCTGGGCAGTCTGAAACATGAGTTGTGGGGCTTAGGTCAGGTGGCTGAGCCCTGCTCTCCCTTCACCCCAGCCATTTGTCTTTTACTATGTGGTGGACATTTCCCCTTATGAAAACTATCTAAGTGAGCAGACTCTGCTGGGTAAACCTGTCTAAGTGCACACTGTACTGAGAGGAGTGTTGCTGTACCAATGAAGGACTTTCCACTCTGAGCTCAGCAAGGTTTGGAGGTATGCATTCCTATCAGAGAGTGTCATGGCACTTGGTACCTTTCTAGAGGCACTTTTCCTGTCTCCTGCCCTCTTACAATGGCATCTCCTATACACATCAGGCCCTATCTAGTGTGCTTGTTCCCTGAGGGCTCTGTCCTTGCAGCCCTAGCACCCTGTCAGACTCAGTGGTTTCTGTGGACTTGAATAGAAATAGAACCTACTGTGGGAGGTAGGTTTTAAGAAGGAGAAGGCTTAGAGGAGGGCACATTGATGACTACACCAGAATAAACAGGAGGTGACTTGGGAGTAAGGGAGCAGAGGTTGAGTAGGCTAGGGCAGGCCTGGTGTCTGCATTCTTTTTTTTTTTTTTTGAGTCAGAGTCTCACTGTGTTACCCAGGCTGGAGTGCAGTGGCTTGCTCACGGCCACTCCAGTGTCTACCTGCTGGGCTCAGGCAATCCTCCGCCTCAGTATTCCGAGTAACTGGAACTACAGGCACACACTGCCATGCCAGGCTAGTTTTTGGATATATTGTAGAGACAAGATCTCATCAAGTTGCCCAGGCTGGTCTCGAACCCCTGAACTCAGGCAGTCCTCTCGTCTCGGCCTCCCAAAGTGCTGGAATTAAAGGC
Organism: Carlito syrichta; assembly: GCF_000164805.1. Taxonomy (NCBI): domain Eukaryota; kingdom Metazoa; phylum Chordata; class Mammalia; order Primates; family Tarsiidae; genus Carlito; species Carlito syrichta. The sequence goes on along the minus strand of NW_007252899.1, from coordinate 340,260 downwards.
TGTGCCCAGCCTTTTTTTTTTTTTTGAGTTAGGGTCTCATTTTCTCACCCAGGTTGGAGTGCAGTGGCATGATCATGGCTCACTGCACCTTGCTCTGACTCGCCCTCAGGTGATCCTATGCCCGGTGAACTTTTTTATTTTTGTAGAGATGAAGTCTCACTGTGTTGCCCAAGCTGGTTGGTGTCTACATTTTTTTTTAATATGGAACATTTCACGAATTTGTGTGTCATCCTTGCACAGGGGCCATGCTAATCTCTGTATCGTTCCAATTTTAGTATATGTACTGTTGAAGTGAGCACTGGTGTCTGCATTCTTTATTTTATTTTATTTTTTTGAGTAGAAGTCTCACTCTGTCACCCAGGCTGGATTGCAGTGGCATGCTCACAGCCACCACAGCCTCAACCTGCTGGGCTCAGGTGATCTTTCCGCCTCAGCCTTCCAAGTAACTGGAACTATAGGTACATGCCACCACACCCAGCTAATTTTTTGATTTATTGTAGAGATGAGGTCTTGCCAGATTGCCCAGACTGTTCTCAAACCCTTGGGCTCAGTCACTCCTTTTGTCTCTACCTCCCAAAGTGCTGGAATTACAGGCGTGAGCCACTGCACTCAGCAATTTCTGCATTCTTCTTTTCTTTTTTTTTTGAGTTGGAGTCTCACTCTGTTGCCCAGATTGGAGTGCAGTGGCCGTTCCCAGCCGCCACAGCCTCGACCTGCTGGACTCCGGCGATCCTTCTGCCTCAGCCTTCCAAGTAGCTGGAACTACAGGCATGCGCTACCACGCCCGGCTAATTTTTGATTTATTGTAGAGATGAGGTCTTGCCAAGTTGCCCAGGTGGGTCTCAAACCCGCGGGCTCAGGCAATCCACTCACCTCAGCTTCCCAAAGGCGCGGTATTACAGACTGAGCCCCTGAGCCCGGCTAATTTCTGCATTCTTGAGAGTGAAGGAGGAATGCCGCAGAAAGTGCTAGTAGGAAGACTAACTACAGGCTGTTGGAATAATTCCATTCTGGCCTTCTGGGGATATTTGGGGTAGATCAGGGATCCCAGGAAGTGGGCCTCACATGGTACTTATAAGCCAAAGTTTAGAAAGAGAAATGTGGTCTTAGAAATTTCATCGACTCTACAAAGTACAATTCAAAGATTATTTCCTCATCTCTAAAAAAAAAAAAAAAAGAATTAGCCAGGTGTGATGTTGGGTGCCTGTAGTCCCAGCTACTCAGGAGGCTAAGGTGAAAGGATTGCTTGAGCCCAGGAGTTTGAGGCTGCAGTGAGCCGTGATTGCACCACTACACTCCAGCCTAGGTGACAGAATGAGACCCCAACTCAAAAATAAATAAATAAAGTGATTGTGTCCTTTAGGAATAATGTTGTCCACTGCCTCGTGTGTACCAGTTGCAAGGCTGGGTATATTACACCTGACATCCTTAGTCTCCACAATAGTCATGTACACATCTTTTTTTCTTCTTAGGAGGGTTTTCTTTTTAATACCATTCTGTGTTTTAAAATTTTCTACAATGAACATCATATTAGTTTTATAACCAGGAAAAGAAAATCAATATTTCTTTAATTACATCTTACAAAACATCTTTTGTTGACATTCTATGAATAATACCATCCAATAGTGTCCCAATGCTTTCTTCTTGTGAAGAGAGTTTATATATCTTTTTGATTTCTGTAATATTTGTTATTTCAGGAAGATTTTTCAGAGAAACCCGATGACCTACTTGAGAAATTAGGTATTCTCAATTTATTTGTTTTTCTCCCTTTTCAATGTAAACAGTTGGAATTAATGTGTCATTTGCTAAGATACCAAATTTTTTCAGAGCCTCTGAAATATTGTTATTTGGGGAAAGGTTGAAAAGCATTTCAGTAAATAGAGTTCTTGTCTTCATTTTTCCCAGTTTGTAGAGGTAAACTGCTTTGTTTACTGCCACAAGTATCTGAAATGTATCGACAGTCACTGTAGGATTTATCAATGAACCATCAATGGTGCCTTCTATGACCTTTTTTCTCAAGTCTCCTGCATTTTTTACATCTTTAAAAACAGAAGGAAGCCGGGCTTGGTGGCTCAGCCTGTAATCCCGCGCCTTTGGGAGGCTGAGGTGAGTGGATTGCCTGAGCCCGCGGGTTCGAGACCCGCCTGGGTAGGCGAGACCTCATCTCTACAATAAATAAAAAAATTAGCCAGGCGTGGTAGCGTGCGCCTATAATTCCGGCTACTCAGAAGGCTGAGGCGGAAGGATCGCCAGAGCCCAGCAGGTCGAGGCTGCGGTGGCTGGGAGCAGCCACTGCACTCCAGTCTGGGCAACAGAGTGAGACTCCAACTCAAAAAATAAAACAAAAAAACCAAAAAAAAGCAGAAGGGTCACTTTGTATTCAGGAAATAGGTCCAGCTGGTATGTTAACTGCATATCACAGATAAGTAGGATTCACGTCTGGTCCTTGTATGCAGTCTTACAGATCGAGAAAATTGAGGCTCATAAGGTTAACTAACTTGTCCATGGTCTTACAACTAGAAGATGACAGGTCTGGGATTTGACTCCAGGCCATCTTGGCTTTAGAGTTCTTTGCCTTTCTACCACCACAGTTTGCTTTTCCTGACACATGTGCCTCAACATGTTGCTAAAATCTTTGTTTTAGTGCTTTCTTGGGCTGTGGTCTGTGAACACATCTCTCCTCTTTGGTTTGTAAGGTCCTTGAGGACAGCATGTTTATCAGTATGCATGCTCTCCAGGCTTAGTACGCATTGGGTATCTGTTTGGAGCATTTATAATTTTTTTTTTTTTTGAGTTGGAGTCTCACTCTGTCGCCCAGACTGTCGCCCGGAGTGCAGTGGCACACTCCCGGCCACCACAGCCTCGACCTGCTGGGCTCCAGCGAGCCTTCTGCCTCAGCCTTCCAAGTAGCTGGAACTACAGGCTTGTGCTACCATGCCTGGCTAATTTTTTTGTAGAGATGAGGTCTTGCCAAGTTGCCCAGGCGGGTCTCGAACCCACGGACTCAGGCAATCCACTCACCTCAGCCTCCCAAAGCGCGAGATTACAGGCTGAGCCACCTAGCCCAGCTGGAGCATTTATAATTAATAACTGGTAGGAAACTTTCTCCTGGTTTCTTCTGAGGGAATCATCAGTGGTTGTTGGTGACACTCTAAAAGGGTTTCAAATGTGACTGCAGGCAGGCAAGTGGGGCTGTCTGGCTGGCTGGAGTGCTCCCCGCTGGGTGCCAGACTCCAGGATGATCAGCCTGCTGGTGATGCACGTAGGAAGTTGCTGGCCAGAGCTGCCTGTGGGCACAGGCAGGGGAAGGATTTGAAGGCCCCAGGGCTATGTGTGTTCTTCTTGTTTTAGGGGAAATACAGGTTTCTTGGAAAAGGAGGGAATGCTGGGAAGGAGATGTCTTGGAGAGGAGAAATCTGAATTTTTTACCCAGTTCCCAGAGGTGCTGGAGTTGGGTGGGCACATTGGAAGTGGTGGGGAGACACATGTTGGCCAGATGTGAGGAAGGCCTGGGTGAGTGTGAAAGCAGTCTGAGACACAAAAAGCCACCTTAAGAGGTGAGCCTCCTGTCACGGGAGGCCCTAGGAGGACTGGAGGAGCTGTTTCTAAAGGAGTTGCACAGAAGGTGAATCATCACTTGCAGACTTATCCTAGGAGACTGTTAGAGACTGTTCATTAGCTGGAACCACAAGTCTGTGCCACCACGCCCAGCTTGATTTATCGTAGAGACGAGGTCTTGCCAAGTTTCTCAGGCTGGTCTCAAACCCCTGGGCTCAGGCAATCCTCTCTCCTCAGCCTCCCAAAGCTGGGATTATAAGTGTGAGCCACCATGCCCAGTATTTCACCACTTCTTTTTTTTTTTTTTTTGAGTTGGAGTCTCACT
>NW_007252899.1:334021-336357 GCF_000164805.1 Carlito syrichta | reverse complement strand
GGTGCACGCTACCACACCCGGCTGATTTTTTGATTTATTGTAGAGATGAGGTCTCGCCTGCCTAGGCGGGTCTCGAACCCTTGGGCTCAGGCAATCCACTCACCTCAGCCTCCCAAAGGTGTGGGATTACAGGCTGAACCACCGAGCCCGGCTTCACCACTTCTTAAAGTGACTCTAACATATACCCTGTTGAATGTTGAAGATAAAATGAGGTACAGAGGATCTGGCTTGTCTTGGTGCTCTGTAGATGATGGGGTTTGGTCATACAGTTTGGTTCGTATGCTCTGACTCATTTTCTCCCTCTCTGTCCCTCACCTTCCCCCATATGTCACAGGGCAGCCATGCGAGTAGGAATAGGACCTTACTCCAGAGCCATGAGGAGGGCTGCCCAGGTGACACAGGAGAGTAGGAGAGTAGAATGCAGGGAGGCAGGTGCACGTTTCCTGGCTTGTGCCTGGATTCTGCTGGATGCTTTAATTACCTCATTTTTCCTACCTCCGGTGTGTGTCGGGGTTATGATGGACCCATTAGCTCACTTCTTTTTTTTTTGAGTTGGAGTCTCACTCTGTTGCCCAGACTGGAGTGCAGTGGCCACTCCTGGCCACCACAACCTCGACCTGCTGGGCTCCAATGATCCTTCCGCCTCAGCCTTCCAAGTAGCTGGAACTACAGGTGCACACTACCACACCCGGCTAATTTTTTTTTTTTTTTTTTTGATTTATTGTAGAGATGAGGTCTCGCCAAGTTGCCCAGGCGGGTCTCGAACCCGCGGGCTCAGGCAATCCACTCACCTCAGCCTCCCAAGGCGCGGGATTAGAGGCTGAGCCACTGAGCCCGGCGCATTAGCTCACTTCTTATCTCATACCCCTCTTCTCCCAGAGTCAGAGGAGAAGATGGCTTTCCCATATCTGTTTTGATAACTGACAACACACAAAAAAACACAAATCAGTTTAGAATTTTTTTCTGTGAGGCATCTCTAAGCCCTCTTCCTTGTCAACCTGCTGGTAGCTGCTGCATAGCAAGTGCTGGTTGATGATGCTGTCTGTACGCGAGGATCCCATGGGGATCCCAGATAGCAGATGCCCCATTCCTGTCCAGGAAGAATCCCTCAGGAAGCACTGTCCCCACTTCACCAAAGTGCCAGGTGTTCAACAGATTAAGTCTCCCTCCTTCACTGCAGAATCAGATGCCCTCAGCTGGATCCCTGATTGGTTACTGGGAGACGGCATGGTTTGAGATACTGGGTGGAGGCAGTGGACCCTCATTTGCTGTTATGGTTGGAGAGAACTGCCTTTGATTGGAAATCTCTTGTGGGAAGGCAGAGGCAACTCTTTACCTACGGTTGGGGGGAAGGCAGTTCTGAGTGGAGAGGAGCAACAACTACCTCATGTGCTACCTCTGGGCCACCACTTAGGCATCCCTTTGTCACTGCTGCCTTAGTAACACACCCCAGAGAGCAGTACATTCCCTGTGGTAGCAGGAGCAGACTCATCTCCCCACGCCGCTGCATTCAGCTGTTCCATTCCTGCTCATCACCAGGGTTAGGGCTGCTTTTCATCACTGCTGATTTCACCCCTCTAGGCCTCACCAACAAAGGGGGGTGTGCTCTGACTTGTGCTCAGAGCCTTTACTGGCACGCCAGCTTCTCCCCCTCCCTCTTCTCATTGTCTCCAACCTGGAGAGCATTGTCCTGTCACAGGCTCTGTCAGGTTCTAGGCCCTCAGGTTCCCCTGGAAGCTGCCAGGTTGCTGTTTCTCCCACCTCTTCAGATCCACTCATGGCCTCCCACACTCACCCCCGCTCCTTCTTCCACTGAGGTTGAAGCTGACTCTCAGTTGCTTGGGATGGTTAATGGTGATCTGGTCCAGTCATCCCCACTGGCCATGCTTCTCCAGGCTTACCTTCTCTCTTCTCCTTTGTGCCTGACTTGCCTCAGTTTGTGTGTCTACCAGTGCACATGTGGTGCCCAGAGAGCTCTACTCCTGTGTAGCCTGACCATCTTGGAGCAGAAGGCTGTGTCACCCTCATCTCTTCACTCTTCTTACCATTCCATGCTGACCAGGTTGAGCCAAGTTCTGTGTGCCAAAAATGCCAGGATCAGAGGCCACATTGTGGGTGAGATGCTAATAGCCACTGGGACTGCAAACTGCATCAGAAAGTAGGATGGAAGGAAGTTTAACAAAAATTAAAAAGTAAAGTTAGGCCCTAGAAACCACTTGACCTCAGCAGAACCCTTGAATGGAGATAAAAGAGATCACTCTGCTGCAGACTTTTCTTTCTTTTTTTTTTTTTTGAGTTGGAGTCTCACTCCGTCGCCCAGACTGGAATGCAGCGGC
>NW_007252899.1:293056-333674 GCF_000164805.1 Carlito syrichta | reverse complement strand
CCGGGCGTGGTAGTGCGTGCCTGTAGTTCCAGCTACTTGGAAGGCTGAGGTGGAAGGATTGCTAGAGCCCAGCAGGTCAAGGCTGCTGTGACCGGGAGTGTGCCACTACACTCCAGTCTGGATGACAGAGTGAGACTCCAACTCAAAAAAAAAAAAAAAGCAGACATTACTAGGTTGCTGGTACAGGCTGATTCCAGAGGGAGCAAACAGCATTCTTCTTGACTCTTTTTTTTTTTTGAATCGAAGTCTCACTCTGTAACCCAGGCTGGAATGCAGCGGCACATGGCCACTGTAGCCTTGACCTACTAGGCTGAGGTGGAAGGATCACCTGAGTGTGCCACTAATTTTTTGATTTATCATAGAGATGAGTTCTTACCAAGTTGCCCAGGCTGGTTTTGAACCCCTAGACTCAGGCAATCTTCTCACCTTGGCCTCCCAAGATGCTGGAATTATAGGCTTGAACCACCGTGCCTACAGCCTTTGCTGTTCCAACATCAGGAGTAGGTACCCTAACTACAAGGGGACAATAACTTTTTAGGGACTGCAGACGGGAGAAAAGCAGCCAGCTTGGTGATCATTCAGAGTGGAGGTGATGCCCCTCCTCTCACAGCCTCTCCTTGTCCTCTTCTTGTGGCAGGGTCCAGCCCCTTACCCATGCAGCTCCAGAGACTTGTGGAAAGGAGAGTATAGTCTGTCATCCTGGGTATCAAAGCTGTCTTCTGATCCCAGAGCAAGGGGAGACCTGAGTGTCTAGAGGCAAAGAGCCAGCCAACATCTTAACTTCTTCTGTGCCCTGTGCTCCATGTCAACACACAAGCAGATGGAAGCCTCTGGGAAATGGACCAAGTGGTGCTTGGTACTTGTGCCATCTGTCAACCCTGAGGTCACATGTGTCCCTGGTGTGACCCCAAATATACTGAGGTGAGGTGAGAGTTATTTCCTTTACCCAGAGCAAGCAGAGCTGTGGAAGCTGAAAGGCATTACTGTTTATCATTTTGCTTTTTCTCAAACCTGGGATCCTTGCCAGCCAGTCAGACCTAGGCTAACAGACATTCTTATGTGGCTCCATGGGCCTGAGCATGTTGGGGAAGCAGGTGGGTTGGGCTGTGGATGTTGGACACTTTCTTAGGAGGTGCTAGGTTGGACCTGGGCCCAAAGAGTAGCTGTGGGTGAGTGTGGAAAGATGCACCTTTCTGAGCCCCATGGGAGGCCTCAAGCAGAGTTCCCAGGGGCTGCTATTCTGGAGGTCAGCCTAAGCCTCTTCCTCACTGTCAGTGGGGAATGAGAACCACCTCCCTGTGTTTGGCCTGCCTGACTTCCCTCTGCAGATTCCTCAGTGTACAAAGGATAGACTGGGGACCATTGGTACAGCCTATTTCTCAGATCAGGACAACTTGAGTCACATTAGATAGGGGGGACCCTCCTGGCCTAGCTGTTCTCAACTCTTCAAAGACTGGGGAGAGATGGGACCTGCCAGAGAGGCTGGGTCAACCCTCAGATAAATGAGTCCATCAGCATTCTGCACACAGCCGCATGTACGCAATAATTGGTGAGGCGAGAGTCTAGGGGAACAGGATGGGCAGATCAATCTGGCTCGCTTTGGCACTAACGGGCTAGCCGCTCCATGAGCAGCAGGAGTCGATGCCTGGTGTGAGCCTGTGCTACTCTGGAGATGATGCTTAAGTCCACAAGACGGATTTGGGGAGAAGCCCCTCCAGGATTCGATGACTGGCTTAGAGATGCGGGGTCTGTGGTTCGACTGGATGTGGATGTGCAGTAGGGACTCCTCCAACCTTTCCATATTCAGGTTTCTGACTGTAAGTCCAGCTTTACCACTATTTTACCCTCTAGAAGAGTTGCCCCTCTTTTGTCTTGGCTGGACGAAGAGGCAGGAACAGAATCCGTGTTCCAGTATTGTTTGGGCTAGCCTGAGCTGTCGGCTCTGCCCTGGGGTCGTTCCATCAGTAGGCCAGGCTGAGCTGCCATATATTCCCTTGTGAGTTCTTTCCTTGGAAGTGATAGAAAGCCAGCAGGATGCACAAGTATTCTGACCCACTTTGCTCAGTTCCATATGCGCTGTGTCCATCAGGGTCCCCATTAGGCCTGCTTCTTTCCATCTCTTAAGTGAGTGACAGAAGCTGCAGTGAGTGTGGTCTAGACTGGCAGATCCCTAACAGTGGTTCCTTGTGTTCAGGGGGCAACCATGGACTTTCTTGAGTTGTGAGCCAAAAGCTAATGTGGCGACTGTCTAGTTTGGTCACTCTGTGTATCAGCTCGATATCAGAACCCTGAGCTACACAGGCCTGCAAGGAAACATGGACACATCTGCTTGTGTGGAAGGACTGTTGCTCCCTACACCCCCTCAGTGCTCTCGGACAGCAGGGTTTCTATGGGCCTCCCTTGGCTGCATGTCCCTGAAGCCCTAATTTTCCTCTTCCTGAGGGCCAGCATCTCTCAGAAATCTCTGGGAGCTGGCCCACTGGTAAGGACGACTTTGTTAGGTGGCTATTTGGAAATGTGGTCCCCTGTCATTTCATTTCAGCTCAGTAAAAGTTGAGATTCACCTTCCAAAGGGCAGGTGAGGACAACAGCTGCAAGTAGCCTCAACCCTTCCTCAGGACTGCAGATGCATGTTCTCCCTGTTTCACCCCTGTACAGCAGTGGAGAAGATGGTGGATGAAGAGTTGAAAGTCAAGAGAGCCAGACTGGGGACAGCAGTAGTCAGTAGATAATGTGTGTCTGCTAAATGGTTGTACAGCTGCTCCAATGATGGGCTCTCAGAGATTTTCCTGAGCCCCCTAGAGGGCATGTTCAGGTGTTCTTCAAGGTGAAGGGTACTGTGGGATGGAAGAGGCAGACCTCACCTGGCAGGAAAGAAAGTGATGGTGTTCCTGATCCCAACCAAGCCACCTGCAGCAGATTCAGGGAAAGTCCCAGCCACCCACCCTTTGGGGAACATCAAAGCCTATGCTGAAAGTGCTCTTCAGAGATGCAGGGCCTCCGAGTCGCCCTCCAGGCTGCCCCCCACCTGACTGAGCCCCATGACTCAGAAGTAGCTCCAGGAAAGGGCATCTATCAGGCGACATCCATGGTTTGTTTACTCATGAGCCTGTACCCACTGAGCGCCTCCTGTATGTGCTGTACCAGGCACTGGGGCTCATCCAGCTTGGCCAGGTCTAATGGGAATAATAAACTTGAAATTGCAGCCTTAAAGTTACAGCTGGAGTAATTGCCATAAGCGCTGGGGACTAAGAAGGAGTCCGAGCAAGTGTTCTTTGCCCTGTGAACCTAAGGATTCAGCCAGGTGAAGAGCTGTGCAGCCTGAGACCCCAAATAGATAGCCACTTGGTGTGTGGCTGAGATGAGGCAGCCCTGGGCACATGTAGCAGAGCAGGCTTTCTGGAGTTACTTACTGGGGACAGAAGGTACTAATATGAGACTGCCACACAGCATGGCCAGGAGCCCTTTGTGGCTTAGAGAAGTCATGCAGCCTGGCCTCTGGGAGCCCCTGTCCTCTCAGCAGACTGAGAAATCTAATTACCTTGAATTGTTTCCTTTCCTCCTTTGGCAGTTGGAGGGATTGGAATTTAATTCTGACTCAGGATGTGGTGGGAAAGTCTGAGTCATTCTCTTTAAATCCCCCCGAGTTATGGTGGTCCTGTGATAAGTTGTGAAGGTCTTAGCAGGGGCCACCTCCTTGAGTCAGGCTTTGGGTCCAGTGCACCAGAGAAATTTGCTCTCTCGGAAAGGAAACAAGTCCTGATTGTCCTTGTGAGACTCTATCACCCAGAGTGTAACCCCTGCTCAGCAGATTGGGCCAGTGATAAGTAGGGAGAGGAGGCCCAGAATACTACAAGGGAGAAGAGTACAGTGCCTCTCTCTGGGGGGAGTGCAGGGACACTGGGTAGGTCCACGTACTCTGGTGGTGGCCTCATCCAGATGGGGTGGACAGTGTTGAGTGCTCTTGTTCTAATGCTTGTCCTTGGTCTTTAGCCCTGGCCTAGTGTGTCCAATCTGGCCAAGGACTTCATTGATCGCCTGCTGACAGTGGACCCTGGAGCCCGTATGACTGCACTACAGGCCCTGAGGCACCCGTGGGTGGTAAGCATGGCAGCCTCTTCATCCATGAAGAACCTGCACCGCTCCATCTCCCAGAACCTCCTCAAACGCGCCTCTTCACGCTGTCAGAGCACCAAATCTGCCCAGTCCACACGTTCTAGCCGCTCCACACGCTCCAACAAGTCACGCCGTGTGCGGGAGCGGGAACTACGGGAGCTCAACCTGCGCTACCAGCAGCAGTACAATGGCTGAGCCACCTGGCTGAGGTACAGATGTGGTGTGGTCTCAGCCTGACCATACGTTGCTGTGCCATTTGGGCCCCATACCCTCTCTGGAGCTAGGCCTGCAGGGCCAGTGGTAGGTGAAGAATGTCTGGCCACAGCCCCTACTCTGTGCCTTCAGTAGCCCCCATCCTCACTATGGGCCTGGGCCAGGTGCAACAGAATGGAGGTAGCCCAGGGGGCTATGACACCTCCCCCAAATTAGGAGCCTGACCTGGCACTGATACCCCTTTTGGTGGGTAGCTGCTCTGGCATGAGTTGGGGAAAAAAGCAGGACTTCACTGTCTTCCTTACCCTTTGACTCTTCCTATTCCAAAGGAGCCTGCAGTGCTCAATTGAAGGTGTCCTATGGCCTCAGGACCCTTTGGAACAGTTACTTCTGGAACCCCCTCCCCATTTCCTCCAAAAAACCTTCCTCCTTGGCTCCCTACATTGCATGGCCTCCTGACCCTCAAGATTATGTTCCAGTGGGAGGCCCTAGTAGGCACAAGGCCTGTGTCTTGGGGGACCCCGACTAGATCCAAACAGACCCCCACCTCCCAGCCAAGATTTGTCTTCCTTCACAGTGTCCCCTGGAATCCCTCCTGCCCTAGGACTTGCCAGGACCTCTGGTGGTAGGGCTGTGGCACGGATCTTAGTCCTTCTGAATTGTGTGGCCAAGTGGCGGCAGGCTTGCCCCAGGCTCCAGCCTCTCTCTGGAGGGTCCATGCCAACTAGCCTACCACCCTTAGTGCCTTTGCAGAACTCACCATTACCTCCCTTGCCCCTTTGGATGCCCATTCCATTCCCCAGGTGCCTCCTTCCCAACTGTGGGTGGTCAAAGGGAGCCCCACTGCTGCTACCTGGGGGTTGGGGACACCTGGGAGCCAAGGCTGAGAGCAGGAAATTCCTCTTAGGATTCCATTGTCAGCCCTGGTTCCATCCTTTGGTACCCACCGTGGCCCTTTCCCTTCAGTCTTCTCCACTCCCTCCTCTGCAGCTGCACGAAGGCGCCATCTGGTGTCTGGCATGGGTATACGCAGTCTGGGAGTGATCGATGCATGCCCATTGTGTACAACCATAGTCCTCCAGGAGAAAGTGGGAAGGAATTCGTTGCTGCATTGGAGGAGGGTCCCGTGCTGCTCAGCTCTCTCCTTCTGCTGAGCTTCTGCGCACCTCTCCCTGGAACTTAGCCATACTGTGTAACCTGCCTCTGAACCCTGGGTGCCTGGGCCACCGGCCTTCTCACAGCTGGCCTTGCTCCAACCACCCTCTGCCCGCTTCCTATCACAGCATTAACCATCCAGTCTGGGCCATGCTGAGTCTCAGGCTGGAGGGAGCCCCTGCGGGAGGTGGGTGGGGTTGGGTGGCTGCTTTCCCAGAGGCCTGAGCCAGAACCGTCCCCTTGTCTGTTATGGTTTTTTTTCTCCACCACAAAGCATGCTGGAGCCCAAGCCCTTTCCTCCACAACTGCTTTCAGTGGGTGAGAAGGGGCCAGGGACCAGCTTTGGCATTAGCTAAACTGCAGGGTCCTTGCCAACAGGGAGGGTTTGTCCCCCACTCAGCTCCTCTCAGTGGGCCACCTTGGGCCAGGCTCTCCTCTTTCTATATGTGCCATCTCCAGTGAGAAAGCAAACCAAAGAGACCACTCTGTGCCAAGTCAACTGTGCCTTATACACCCACTCCTTCCGTCCCCACTGCCTCTTGGACAGGAGGCAGTGGAGAGCCGAGACCCATGGCCTCAGAATTCCCCCCATTTCCCCAAGTATCTCTGGGGCCTGAAGCCCTGGGGGTTTGTTTCCTCTTGCCCAGGGTAGGCTTATCTTGAGAGTAGGACAGAGGGGATTTGGAGACTTGGACCTTCATGCCATGGACCATGGATGGAGAATGTGCAGTTATTTATTATGTGTACTCAGTTTGTAAATGTATCCTTTGTATTCATTAAACAGGCTGCCCTTCTCAGGGAGGGCTGCCCATTTGTTCTGACTGTCCTGACTCTTTGCTGTAGGACCAAAGTGTTGCCCTGGAAGAGGAGAGGTGGAGGGTTCCAGCCTGAGCATGGCTACTCTAGGAAGAACTTGACTCCTCAGTTCCTTCCATGCCAGAAGACGAAGTCCAAGTGGGAGTCAGACCCTCAAGGGCTTCTGCTTTCCCCTAGCCAGGAACACAGACAAGAATACATGAAAGGACAGAACCTGGAGTCTTTATTGGATTGAGATGGGGAGCAGGACCTGTGGTGGGCTCAGTTGTAGGCCATGACCTGGTTGATCCAGGTGTTGAACTTGCTGACCCGAGCGTACATGGCAGGTGCTCGCACATTGCAGTCGCTGGTGCCCCAGGAGACAATGCCAATAAGCACCCATGTGTTTCCCTTCTGGCAGACAAGAGGGCCTCCGGAATCACCCTGAGAGGGGAAGAGGGAGAAGTCAGGGTGAGGGACTGGGGAGGTATGCCATAGGACAGTGCAGAGGACAAGGTGTGGGTGCTTACCTGGCATGAGGAGGCACCTGAGCCACCTGCGCAGATCATGGAGTCAGTGATTCGTGAGCCCCAATACTGCCGGCATTGATTCACAGTGACCAGGGGCAGAGCCACCTGCTGCAGACGAGCTGGTGTCACGTTGCCTGTGGGCCAGGAGGGAGTGGTCAGGCCAGGCCAGAATGCTTATCCCCACCCAACCCTCCCACCCAGATCTTTGGCCCGAGTTCCTACCCACACCACTGAGGCGGCCCCAGCCAGTGGTGACACATGTGAGGCCTGAAGGCAGCGCCTCGTTGGAGGATGCCAGGCAAACTGGTGAGATGCGTGTCGTGTACTGGGCTGGTGAGGCAAGCTTCAGTAGCGTCACATCATTGTTCATGGTGGTAGGGTTCCAGCTAGGGTGTGTGATGGCCTATGGGACCAGAAGGAGGCTATGTCAGGCTGGGGTGGGCATGGGTACCCAGGGCTATGGATGCTGAGGCAGGTAGACCAGAACATGCCCTGAATTCCTTGTTCCCAGAACCCACCCACCTGGCCTGCCCACTCTTCCTTCTGTGTCTGCAGCCCAGGCACTCACCCGCGAAATGGACAGAACCTGCACGGGCTCAGCACTGGATGATCGGTCATACTCGCCCAGGACGACAAAGTGGCGGCCAGGGCTGCAGAAAGAGTGGGGTTGGGCAGCCACAAGGAGGGTAGAGCAAGAGAAGGGCAGCCAGGGGAAAGAGGTGGGAAGAGGTGGACTGGGGTAGGGCAGGTGCAGTGCAAACACTCACCTGACATTGCAGTGGGCAGCAGTGACCACCCAGGACTGGCTGATGAGCGAACCACCACAGAAGTGGAAGCCACTGCTGTCCTGGGGTCAGGGGTCAGAGGAAGGGGTGGGCTTAGGCTATGCCTGTGCATGAAGCACCCGGGACCCTGCCCCACCCTGCTGGTGCGTATACCTGTAGGGACACCTGCCAGGGCCAGGAGCCTGGCACTGCGTTTTCGCCGTTGACAATCCTCTGGTTGAAGCTCAGCGCCGGTTTGATGGCAGGAACACCGCAACCTAGCCATTAGGCTGGTAAGGACCTGCTACCATACCCTAGTCCACCTTTCCCAGCCTCCTTCTCCTGGGTGCCCCCAGGCTGTGCATCCCAGAGAGGTCCAAATCAAGAGGGCTTGGCACTACCCCTTCCCCTGAGCACCTTCTGGGCTTCAGTTGTCCCCATCCAACTAGTCCCCAAGCCCTGTCCAGTCTACCACATCTCTCTCCAACCTAGTCCCTGCTGTTCCCCAACCCTGCCCCGTCCTCCGGCTCAGACCACTTTTCTCCTGACCCCAATAAGCACCCATGTCCCGCTCCCTATCTCAACCCAATAAAGACTCCAGGTTCTGTCCTTTCATGTATTCTTGTCTGTGCTCCTGGCTAGGGGAAAGCAGAAGCCCTTGAGGGTCTGACTCCCACTTGGACTTCATCTTCTTGCCCTTTCCCAGCCCTGCAGGCCCTTCTTGCTCCTTTGCCATGGTACATCTTTTTCCTTTGTCCACTCTCTCCAACTGTTTCCCTTCTAGCCAGCTTGGCCCCTTCCCTGGGCCCTTTGGCTGGGAGCTAGGTTGCCTTCAGGGCTTTCAGGAATGGTCCTGGCCCACTCACCCCAGGAGGAGCCGAGGAGGAATAGGCTAAGGGTCAGGCTGAGCAGCAGCATTGTGGCAGGTTCATGAAGTCGAGAACTGGGCCTGGTTTTATGGGTCTTCTCGTCCTTGAGTCAAAGTTCTGGGCCTGAGGCCAGGCCAGCTGCATGAGCTCAGCTCCATCCCACACTCCAGACACAAGAGACTTTTTAGGCCAAGGTCCCCTGACTCAGGCCTGGACTTATCAGACAAAGCCCAGGTGTGAAGCTCTCATCTCCTCCACCTCTCAAAGCCTGGCTTCTGATTGGGTTCGTGAACCACCTCCCATTCCAAGTGTTGAGTCCTGGGTACTGAGGACATATGGTTAAATTAGGTCTATAGTGATAAACTGGTGGCTGGGATCAGAGTTTCTCAGGGATATCAAGGGCACTAGACTGTCAGAAGGCTGCTTAGCATCCAGGGTAGTCTTTCTGGTGGAGAGAATGGTCAGCTATGCTGTGGAGGGCTGGACCATGTGGCCAAAACAGAGGTTCTGGCAGGTTGCAAGTCCTAACAGACATGATCTCAGCAATTCTTCATCAGTTTGGAACAGGAGTTGCAGGTTTGCTTAGAGAGATGGTGACTCTCCCACCAGTATGTGTGGGGTTAGACACAAACCCTCATCTGTCTGATTCTGAAGCCCCCATTCTTTTTTTTTTTTTTTTGAGTTGGAGTCTCACTCTGTTGCCCAGACTGGAGTGCAGTGGCCGCTTCCCGCCACCGACCCTCGACCTGCTGGGCTCCGGCGATCCTTCCGCCTCAGCCTTCCGAGTAACCGGAATTACAGGCATGCGCTACCACGCCCGGCCGATTTTTTGATTTTATTGTAGAGATGAGGTCTCGCTGCCCAGGCGGGTCTCGAACCCGTGGGCTCAGGCAATCCACTCACCTCAGCCTCCCAAAGGCGCGGGATTATAGGCTGAGCCACTGAGCCCGGCTGAAGCCCCCATTCTTAATGATGAGATGATGCTTGTGAAGGGCCTGGCACACAGGAGGGCAGTGTGAGTTCTTAGTGACTGGCAGACCCTGGACTGACAGCCTCCAGGCCTTGGAGTTCCATGGGCAAGGACCATTTGTTATTGAGTTCCAGGCAGAGCTTGAAGGGAGTGAAGATGCCCCTGTGTACAAAGTCGCAACAGGTAAGTTGGCTGGCTTCCTTCCCGAGGTGTGAGGGATTTGACTGATTCCAGAACATATCAGTCAAAGAGATGAGATGAGTTAGGTGATGAACAGAGGGATGGACGAATAGATAGACGATAAAGCAAATAGAACGAAATCCTAATTGCCAAGTCTGTGGTGGGTGTATGGGTATTCAATGTAGAACTCTTTCCACTTTTCTGTCTTATTTTTCATAATAGAATATTGGAGGTGGGGGAAGCACAATCAGGGGCCCAGGATCCCTGCAGTGATGTCCAGTCCCAACTAAATCCTCCCTAGAGGTTGGGCAGACTCTAACAGTTCCAAAACTCGTGGCACTCAGCAATTCTGAGGGCAGGATGCTCCCGCTAGCACCCAGAAGCTGGGCCTGACACCCAGTGGGTGCTCAGTTGGATAAATGTGTATCTCTCCCAACATGAGTCCAGTGATCCCTACCAGCCTGGGAAAGTTGAAGTCAGTCTTCCTATTCATTGCTCAGAGTATGCAGACAGAAACCCAGCTTCATGTAAGCAGCCCAGGTGTGTTACTGAAGCATGTAACAGGTAAAGGCATTACAGGAGCGAAGAGCGCTTGGTGAGAACATGCCCTTGGAGTCAGGGAGCAGCTCCTCTGGCAGCACATTACCGCTCAATGGGGTGTACGGGGGCCTGACTGAAGGGTGCGGGTTTTGTCCTGGGCCACTGAGGAGCCAGGGAAAGGCTCTAGGAAGGGGCGGTACATGGGGTCTTTTGGGTTTTGCAACAGTCCCCAGTGGACTAGAGGTCAAGAGCAAGGCAAGGAAGTGGTAAGGGAAGCATCCATTGTGTAGAGAAGGAAGTTTAGGGGGAAGACTGGATGGGAGCATTTCCCCTTGAGCATACAGTGCTGGCCAGGGATGAGGTTCTGGAGGGGTAGATGCATGAGTTGATGGGCTTAGGCCAGGCAGTGGAGCTATGGGAGGCAATGGCCCCTGCAGAGATAACTGAGCCACAGAGCCCTGCTGGCTGCCTGCCCCGCTCCACCTAAGAAAGAACGACACAGTCACTGTGTAGGTGTTTGTATTTTCTGGGTTTATTCTCCCTTGTTCCAAGCTCTAAGCCTCAGCCTACTTCATTCCACCTCCATAGCCTGCACGGTTTCTGCCAGGAGCTCCAGGTTTAATGGTTTCACTGCCTGAGTCAGGACAGCTGTGGTTCCAGGCACAAAGCGGTAGCGGCCAGGCCTGGGAGGGAGGTGGGACAGCTTACCATGGGTGCATCATGTGACCTGTCCCCTTCTTGCAGCCCTCAACCTCCCCTGCTGCCATCCCACCTGTCCCTGGGGTACCCCAGCTCCCACCTCTCCACGGGTTCTGTAGGTGAGCTCAGGGTCCGCAGCAGCTTGGCGCCAGTTCTGGTGATCACACATGCATCCACATTGCCCCCGGAGCCCAGGTCACCCAGGATCCCTGCAGTGATGGCTTCCACCAGCAGCCCCTGTGCGGCTTCCAGCTGTGGTGATGTATGTGTGAGGCCTAATGGGTCCTTTGGTGTTACCTCAGGCTACAGCCTGGTGACTTTGTTCATCTTGAAGCCTAGGTTATTTACCACTTGCTCACACCCAACCTCCTCTCCCCCTCCACCACAAACTCCCCTCCCCCGGTCTCTGCCTCCTTCTCTCCCAAGACCCAGCATTTCCTCCACCCACTACCCTTCTCTTTACAAACTTCTCAGAGTTGCCTACACTCCCGGCCCCTCTTCAACTGGTCTGTTCACCCACCCAATCTGGTCTTGGCCCTCAATCTCTCACTGTGTTTCTCTCTCTGAGCTTTACCCACCTCTGAAGCAACATGTCTCATCTATTTCCATCCCACCCCAAACAAAATCCAGACTCCAGACTTAGATATAGGACTCCACTAGGCTTTCCTTCCTCCCTCAGCTCCGAATGATCCTGTCAGCTTCCACTTCTCCTGGCCGTCTACGTTTTGGTACTGGACGATGGTCTGTCAGGACCGCACTTCTCCACCCTTACTCCACTCATCCCGCAGTTGTCACCTCCCCCTAGAAGACTGACTTCCCGACCTCCATAATGGGCCAGGGTCCCTTTGCTCTCCCCCAGCTCCCGGTGAACCTCCCACCAGTGACCACGTAGTGGGGGGCAGAGGTCGCTCACCGTCATGTTCGGCTGGAACCGATCCTCCAGCACTGCCAGGGCCGCGTCCTGGCCGGAGCCTGCGGGCAGAGGGAGCATCTGAGGTCAGCTGCTTCTACTCGGGAACAAACGCGAGGCCAGGGTCGCAGGGGCGGGGTTCGAGGAGAAGAGACGGAAGTACTCACCCAGGGCCATGAAAGGCAGACGGCTGAAGGAGCCACGGGGATGCAAACCGTAGAGCTGCGGTCCCGTCAGGTCTCCGCCGCCCACGATCAGCGACGCAGCCACGTGGCCCTGATACCTGTTCGCGGGTAGGCGTGGTCGGCCGCAAACTGGATCCAGGGCCCGCCCCAGTGGCCCCGCCCCTAGACCAAGCCCCGCCCCTTCCTGTGGCCTGCCGCTCCAAGACTGATACCGCCTCTTCCTGTTGCAGATTTTCTCTTAGGCCGGCCTCTTCCGGTCTCCCGGCACTTCGTCGCTTCTCCCTTTCTCCTGCCCCGCCTCCCGTAAGCTCCGTCCTCCCCGCAACTGTCCCCCCAGTGTCATCTTAGCCCCTCACCGCACCGGAAGAGCGTCTGGCGCAGGACGCGGGTGACGGTGGCCACCCGGGGCTCGCGGCCAGTGGACAGCGCGTGTAGCTCCATGTTGGACGCCACCATCCGTGTGGTCATCTCGGCGTCCGCAGCTACCCCAGCCCCACAGCAGCTGAGGGCAAAGGGAGGATCGGTGTAGGCAGGGCTGGGATGTGCGGGGACCGGGGTGGAAACGAGGGGGCGGTTCTTTCTTGCGTGCGCGATTGGGGCTGGGGATTTTTACTAGATTTTGGGGGCGATGAAGTGGATCTTCTCGCAGCTCTTGTCCGCCACGACCGAATCGTTAGTGGCCCGCGTATCCGCGCCCAAAATGACCCCGTCCTGGAGGTGGAGAGGGCGCTGCTTCAGTGCCCGCCCGGGATCTCCAGCCGCCCTCCAGCTTCCCAGGCACTCCCTCCTGCTCACTCGGAACACAAGGCCCGCGATGGTCGTCCCGGTCTTGCGTGCATGAGGGACCTTGAGCCCCTGGAGGACGTGCTCCAAGGATGCGTTTCTGGAAACAAAGTGGGGTGGCCCGGGTTTCAGTTTTGCTTCCGAGACCTCTGTCGCATCCTTCAGCCTCGTTCCGGTCTCTCATCTCCCGGGGTAAGCCTGGAATCCAAGTCGCCCAACACACCTCCCCCTCCCCCAGCCTGCAAAAAAGTCCGACGCCCAAGCAGAGGCAGCTCGGACTAGCCCTCCCCACTTCACCTCTGGCAGTTCTCGAAGGAGAAGCCCCCTCGGAGCTCCAGCGCTGGCTCCAGCATCTTGGGGCAGGCAGGGCGGTTTAGGGTTTGGGGTAGATGGGTCGTTCAGGCCAGTGGGGTCAGCCGGGAGAGAAAAAGTTCTCTGCCTAGACCTCTGCAGAGCTCCACGTCTGTCCTTCCAACTTTCGCTTTCGCCTTCACCCTTCCTCATAGGCTGCTAGTTTTCTTCATCTTTCACTTTCACCTTCACCTATGGTCCTGAGCAGCTTGGGAAAGGACCTAGTAAGTCCTTCATGCTGCTCTCTAGGTCCTCTGAACAGAGGGACTAATCCCTCCCTTCTGGTCATTATTCAGCTTCGACTCCCTCTTCCAGTCAGAGCCCCAGCTCTCTTGCCCCAAGCCCAACGCTAGTCTCCAGTCCCAGTGCCCTAAAACACTGGCCATGCATGGCTGACTTTTGTCCTTTGTCACCCTTCTCTCAACTCTTGCCTCTTTTGTTGCTTTTGCTTCCTCCTGCAAACCTCAAACAGTGGCTGGAGTGACAGCAGTGCCTCATGCTTTACTCTGGGAGGCCAAAGCAGGAGGATTGCTTGAGCCCAGGAGTTCACTGGGCATCATAGCAAAACTTTGTCCCTACAAAAAATTTTTTTAAATATGCCAGGTGTAGTGGTATGCTCCTGTAGTTTCAGCTGACAGTCTGAAGCAGAAGCATCACCTGAGCCCAAGAGGTCAAGGCTGCCGTAGCTGTGAGCATGCATGCCACTGCACTCTAGCCTGGGTGACAGACCAAGACCCTGACTCAAAAACAACAAAAAAGCCCACTGAGGCTCACTCCTCAGCCACACTGATACTGGCTGTTCCATCTTCTCTGTCTCAGATGCAATCTTCCCTCTGTCAAGAGGGGCACTATCCATCTAGTGGCCTGGAGGCACGCTGAGCTCTACCTATGGCCAAGTCATATTATCTCACCTTCCCAGTGACCTCTTATCTGTACAACTTTCTCCTGATAACTGCTAGACTTTTTTTGAGTCAGAATCTCCCTCTATTGCTTAGGCTGGAGTGTAGTGACACACTCACAGCCGTCGCAGCCTCCACCTGCTGGGCTCAGGCGATCCCTCCACCTCAGCCTTCCAAGTAGCTGGAACTACAGGTGCGCTTTACCACAGCTGGCTTATTTTTTGATTTATTGTAGAGACAAGGTCTCACCAAGTTGCCTAGGCTGATCTCGAAGCCCTGAGCTCAGGCAATCCTCGCGTCACCTTCCAAAGTAGTGGGATTACAGGCTTGAGCTACTGCGTGTGGCAAACTGCTAGGTCTTAATAAGCATCCTCTCCCACCTGGAAATTGCACTGCCTACCCCACACTTCCTATCCCCTATCCGCAAACTTATATTCCGCTCTGCAGAAAGGGAGTCTTTCTAGGAAATCTCAAACCCAAGTCTTCCTAGTGGCCCGTTACCTTTCTCATCACTCAGACCTCCGTGTAGGCCAACCTCCTCTGGGAAGCCCCCCTTACCTGCAAGAATCATCCTTTTTCTGCTTCCTAGACTTTTCTCAGAGCACTCAGATTCATTAACAATTAAACCTTCATTAGTGGAATGATATGGTTGTCACTCCCAGACCCTAAACTCTTGTGGCTCTGTCACTCACCCAGCACTGTCTTACCTGCCCTTTTGGGAGCTGATCGTTCCCTCTCTGTGCCCCCATCACATGGCTGTGGGTGCAGCTGGCTCCAGATCCCATGCCAGCACAGAGGCGGGCACCGGGCCGGCTACTGAAACAGCTCAGCCAGGAGAGTGGGAGCCCATCTTGTCTCATGCTTCACACAGCGCTGAGCCTGTGGCTGATGATGAGTGAAACTTGATGTGGGGACTCTAGTGCGTCCTCTTCAACCCTCAACACACACATCAGCAAAGAAAACCTTTATTCTGGGGACAAGGGTTCTGGGCTGGCAGTTGGGGATACAGGAGTACTACGGCGGTAGGCACCCAGCAGGATGGTATTGATGTGTTCCAGTGTCTGGTTGCTGAAGACCATGTTGAGGTGCTGTGTCCCGTGCAGGGGCAGCAGATGCACAGGCTGTGGCTGGCGCTCCCGCCAGAGGCCACAGAGCTCAGTGCTGCGTGTAGCCACCGTGTCATCACCGTCCTCATAGAGCACACCTACAGGGTCTGTGTAAGGGAAGCCATGGTCATAGATGTAGGTGCTGGGTGTGGGCTGGCCCACACCATATAGACAGTATACTTCCACACCAGGTGCTGGGAGTCCTGACAATAGGTCACGCGTCTGTAGCCACATGTACCAGCCTTCCTCAAAGCGCAGGTCTACAAAGAAGCGCTGAAAGTCACGGCCTGTGTAGTTGAAATTGGGTGTGGAAATGAACACATGGTCCTCAGGCCAAGCCATCTGAGAGGGAAACATCCAGGGGGAAGTCGTTGTTATTCGCTGCTCCTCTCTCAGCTTGATGCTGGACATGATTGGGATGCCCTGGTTGTCACCTGTGAATATGGAGCTAGGTGAGACAGGAAGCCAGGCCTGGGGCGTCCACAGCTTGCCCCCAGTGTAAGTTTAGCTGGTTGCTCAATCTTGTCCATGCCCAATCCAGACTGCAAGCCATAGACTTGAGCAGGCCTGCCATTCAGTAGGTGTTCACTACGGGCTTACTAAATGAGAACCTCATGGCACCTCTGTAGGGTGGGGCTGTAGGTGGGTAGGGAGGGGCTTCCTGAGGATGTGAATGGTTGGGGGCGACGCTGGCTGTTCTCCCTCAGGCATGCATCTGTCAGCTCCTGCGTGTGGCCTGTGCTGTACGGGGGACACAGAGACCATGTGTTCTGGAGGGATGAAATGAGATGGCATCTCTGTCTTGACACTTACTGGTGTAGTCTGATGCATGTTTCCCTCACCGGATTGAGAGTTACCTAGGGGAAGGCTGAGTCTGGCTGTGTCCAGCATAGAGTGGGTGCTGAATAGATGAAGCTGTGTCAGTGTGGGGTCCCTGGTGCCACCCCTCAGGGAAGGGCAGGAGGGGCTCCTAGTGTCTGACCCTGGCTTTGGCTGATCCCTGGGCAAAGGAGCGCTTGGGAGCAGAAAGTTGGATAGGCAGGATCTGGGGCCACAAGGAAGAAACCAGATTGTGGGTTCCACTTCCTGTGTTTACTTCCCCTTTGTCATCACTAACACAGACTCTGGCAGGAGCCACTCTAACAGCCCAGGCCGGGGTCACGCTCTGGGAGGGCCAATGACTGGGCATTCAGACAACACCCTCAGTGGCCATTGTGAGCAAAAGCTGGAGTGACGGTAGGTAGGTTCTCCGTCAGCTTCATCCCACCACCCTCCCCCCACAGGACATGAGTGGTCAGGCCCTCTCACCTGAGGCCAAGACCAGCATGGGCTTGATAGAGCCACCCCAGGGAGCCCCAAGAGAGATGAAGCCATCAATGAAGCGGTCCTTCCAAGACTGGGGCTGGCGCAGCAAGAAATAGAGCAAGTGCAGGCAGCCGAGGCTGTGCCCGATGAGGAAGACGGGCTTCCCGTAAGCAGCATGCATCTCCTCCACCAGCCCAGCAAGCTTCCGGTAGTATTCCTCCTGCTGGCCTGCCGCGGGAAATGGGGTCATGACAGCTGGGATCAAGGGCCACCTGCCCTGCCACAAGCCCATTGTCTGCAGATACTCACTGGGCTCCAGCCTCCAGTCATAGGGGGCGGCCCGCACTGTCTCATCACGCGCATACCCATTGTTGACCAGATTCTGCACTAGCGTGTGCATATAACCTATGAGGGGAGGCAGCAGCATTCGGGGCTCTGGCTGTGACTGCTGGGGGTCACCACCACAGCCTGGAGCCTCTGCCCGCTTCTCCAGTATACACACCTGCCAGCTTGTTGCTGTCAAGGTACTCAACAGAGTAGGTCTTGCCAAAGCCAGGGACGCGGATCTGTACACCAGGGGCATTGGATACGTGTCCAGAGGTTCTGTTGTAGACAACCCTGGGAGCAGTGGGACATTCAGCAGCCAGTGGCCAAGATGCAGTGTGTGGGACTTGAGGCAAGCACGTGGCACATACCTGGTGTTATCAATCCAGCAGTCCACCCCGAGGGGTAGAAACATGTTGAGATCCAGCCAGATGGTGAAGAAGTCCTCAGTCTTGCGGTAGCACATCCAGTTCACCACGTGCGGTTTGTCCAGCTTGGCTTCTAGCTGATTCCCCAGGCAGCCAGGCACTGCGAGCACCAGTCCTCACTCCGGACTCCTTGGAGTCCCCCCATGACCCCTCCCCCAGTCTTACCCCCAGATACTGCAAGGACCATCCCCACCCTTCCATCTCCCACACTCTCAACCCACAGGTACAAAGAACACTTATCTTCTCGTTCTGGTCACCCCCTCCCACTGTCCCCTCAGAGAGCCCAAAACCCAGGCCTCTCTCAGAAGGGAAGGTGCAGGGACCAAGGCCACTGACCCCTGCCTCCACAAAGCAAATACCCAGCATGGAGCTACATTATTGCCAAAGTCCACGATGAGAACAGATGGGTATGGGGAAATGGGGGCTGGGCCTAGGAGCAGGGGGCAGGCGTTGATGGGCCTCTTCTGCTCTCCTGCCCTGGGCTGGTCATCTTATCCTTGGTGGGTGGGAGCCAAGAAAGAAGTGGTGGGCTTGGCCCAGGATCTGGTTTGGCTGCGGCTGATCACAGCTTGTAATGCCCTGGCCAAGATCTCAGGCGCACCCCCGAGGTAGACAACTCAGAGACACCAAGTGCAGTGGGAGGAGGAGGTCATTTCTCAACAGGATAAGCCTTTGGCCCCTCCCCACACCGAGGCAGGTATCAGGGATTATGCAGGGGCAGAAGGACCTTAGCTGGGTCTGCGACCAGGGGCTGGGGCCCAGGCTCCCCAAGGTCTAGCCTGGTGCATCGGGGCCTGGTGGGGGCTTACCGAGGATGACGGGCCGTGTGTGGTTACTGAGCTCAGCCTTGGGCGTGGTGTGCGGGGGGAAGAGCACATTGAGGAGCCAGAAGGGGGCAGCAGGGGGGAGCAGCAGCCCCAGCAGCAGCAGCACCCACTGCCATGGGGAGCCGGGCGGCCCCATTCCAGCCCTAGTGCCTACTGCCAGATGAAGCAGTACTGGGCTGGCCTTATCTGGTGTGGAGATGGGAGGGGCCCATGGTCAGTGGGAGGGACAGTCTGGCCAATGGGGGTGGCCAGAGACTGCCGGAAAGGGGAAAGGGGCATAGCCTCAGGGAGCCAGCTCTGGGCCTGGGTTAAGTTCCGCCTTCTTCCCTTGGCGCCAGGGGAAACAGAGCCAGGGCAGCAGGAGGCCCAGAAGTACACAATGTTTTATTGAAAAAGTCAGGCCTCAGCTCGGCCGGCTCCATTCGGCTTGGCTTGGTGGGGATTCCGGTCCACAGTAGCCTGAGCCAGGTCTTTCGGCAGGCAGGCTGGGCCAGGCCCTCCCTTGCTCCCCTTCCCTCCTCTCTGATGGTGACATCCAGACAATAAATATGCAATAAATAGCGTTCCTGGGCTGGGCTGGGCCAGCTGCCTTCAAATTCCATGTCGGCGCCCATCAGTCTTCTTCAGCCAGGGCCGGCCTACAGGGGTGCTGGATGGGAAAGTCCCCAAACCTCCCAGGGTCCCACAGGACCTCAGATCCATTTCCAGTGCCAGGCTCAGGCCCAGTTTCCAAGGAAACCTAGCAAAGCTGGGTCCAGGGCAGGGACAGGCAAGCAGGGCTGGCAGGTAGGTGCTGGGAGGTGGCTGTTACCCTGGACACCTCCACTCTAGGCCACAAGACTTCACTGGGCTCAGGAGTAGATGGTGATGACTTCACGGCCACCACCACGCACCAACAGCACCCGTTCCAAGCCCTCGGTCAGCACCTCGAGGAACTCCATGTCTGCAGGGTATCAGGTCAAGGAGGCAGCACTGGGGACCAAGGGGTAACCAGGATAGTTTGCCCATCAATCAGAGCTGGGCAACCTTGGCTGCTCCCACCCAGGGGCACCCAGGGAGAGGAGCTCCTGGTCTGGCCTCACACTATCCACCTCCCCACTGCCTGTCTCTCCACAAAGGGATACAGTTCTCATCACCCTCACTGTTCTTGGGAGGGCCAGGCATGTTCAGTAGGACCAGGCGGGCATCGTGGGAGCGTGTGACAATGACTTCATTGAGCTTCACAGCAGTGTGCATGCGCCGCACATTGGATTGGTCCCTGCAGGTAATGTAGCCGATCACAGGTCACAGTGAATCATGCTGCAAGGAAGCCCCACGTCCCTGGCCCACCCACACAGCTTGTGTCCCCATCCAGTTCTACCCCCAGACCCTGATGTGGCTGGGTCCATTTTAGCTGCACTCACGGCTTAATATGCACCAGCTCCCGGAAGTTGTCAGGGGCATGACTGGGGTCCCAGGGCTCAGTCATGTACTTGTCACGAGTCCATGTCATTTGGATCTTGTCTGCCCCTGCTGCAGACTCATCCTCCTCATCAGAGTACAGGCTCTCTAGCCGCAGGGCTGAGTGCCGGTCCTTGACCAGTTGGGCCTGGAGACAATCAGAGGAGGTAGTCTCAGTGCCATGGAAAAAGGTGGGGGGAGCCTAGTTAGCTGAACATGACCACCCTGCTTCAGAGAAATGGACACCGGCTGGGGAGGAGCTATGGGGAATTATTCTGACAGCCCCCTTTGGAGATGGCAGCTCCAAAAGCCTGACCCTGCCACCCGCCCCGAGCCTGAACCAGAAAGGCCACTGACTTCTCGCTCCCGTTCGGTCTTGGTCAGCCTCATCTGCCGCAGCATCTGGGACCGCTGCTCCATCATCAGCGTCCGCTCGTAGGTGTATGCAGAGATGTCGCTGTTGTGCTGTGGAAAAGGCAGGCTGTGAGGACTGGCTGCATGGGCCACAGTATCCAGAGGGTCAGGGCAGGGGGCTCACCATCTCCACCACCTCCACCTCGGCCTCAAGGCGTAGATGGTACAGGAAGATGGCTAGATCCTTCTTCATCTGGATGCTGTTGTCGTCCATCTGGGCCACTGTGAAGATGCGCATCCGGCACTTCCTCCAAACCTGGGGCAATGGAGCAGGTGAGCAGTTCAGTCATACTCACCCCCTCCAAGGGCCCAGCCTCTCTCACAAGTGCCCACTCGCCTGGCCCACCTTATGCTGGCGCAGCAGGAAGGGCAAAAGCATGAGCATGCCGCCATCGTGCACAATCCACCACACATCGATGTGGCCCTCCAGGTAGCGCTCATGGTTGCTGGGGTAGAAGGCAATGTTCTTGGGCACGAGCAGAGCCAGGTGGGCAGCTGTAGTGCAGCGCACAGTGTCTGGGGAAGAGGGGTACTGCTGACCACCAGCCTGCGGCCCTCCAGCTTCTACCACCTCATTGGATCCTCGGGCCCTGGTCCACTTAGCCCACCCCAGGCACTGGTACTTTACATACCAATGAAGGTCTTCCAGGCACGTGGGTCCTCGCTCTGTCGCCAGCCGTAGGGCCAGCCCAGCACCACGGAGTTATGCCTCATGCCGCCCA
The DNA here is from genome assembly GCF_000164805.1 of Carlito syrichta. Classification (NCBI taxonomy): domain Eukaryota; kingdom Metazoa; phylum Chordata; class Mammalia; order Primates; family Tarsiidae; genus Carlito; species Carlito syrichta. Next base: position 313,149 of record NW_007252899.1, on the reverse strand, counting down.
GGCCACAAGACTGGATGAGGTGTGCCAGCCCCTCACGCACCTTGCTGGCTACCACCACCTGGCAGAAGCCTTTCACCTTCTCAATCTCCATCATGTTCTTGATTGTCTGTGGGGAACACACCAGGGTTGGAAGGCAAGGCCATCAGCTTTCCTTCTTTGAGTTCCCTTCCAAGGCCCCTAGGGAACAAAACAACTTGGGAGTGAGGGAGGGCAAACTGTCCACCCAGAGGCCATATTTTAAAGATGGGACAGCTAGATCCCCCCTTGTTCCAGCTCTCAGATGGCAGCAGTGCTGTCCACCCAGCTGGCCAGGTTGGCCATGATTGGTGCCCCCCCCATGTGGCAGCTGCTGCCCATTTGCCTCCAGTGCAGCTCAGCTCCCCACCCCCTACAGCAGGCACCTGCTCAGCAGCCTGGGCCTCGCCATAGCTCTCCAAGAAGCTGCCCTGAATGACAGAACCAACGATTGTCAGGCCCTTGCCGGCCTTGAGCTGGGAGGCAAAGGTGAGGAGCCGTGGATACTTCACATGAAGGTCCTCGTCTAGCTTCAGCAGCACCAGGAGCTGAGGTCTGCAGTGGCCAGATAGGGAGGCAGCCTGAGCCCAGGGCCAGACGGTTCTAGGGAGCCCCTCCTCTTCTGCCCTTCATGGGTCATGAGCCCCCATAGGTTTGAGTAGCGTGAACCCAAAAGCTCAACAAGCAGGAGGGAGCCCCAGGATGGGGAGCTAGCGCCTCTGGACCCTCCCCACTCCCCAGCACCCACTAAGAACCTTGAGATGGGCCCTGCCAGTAACTAGATGTGCACTCACCTCCAGTTTTTGGTGTGAGGAGGCCCCTCCTCTAGCCGTAACAGTGCATAGCGGGCAGCACTCAGGGACAGGCCTCGGATCCCATCACCCCACTCCTTCTCAGCCCTGCAGATGCCATCACAGCTGGTGAGCCCTTAGTCCCACTCACGGATTTCTATGTGACTTAGGATAGAGGGGTCCTATCACCTAGGACCACCCTGGGGGCCCTGAGTCACAGCCCTCCAGTCCTGGTGCCCGCAGTGGCCAGCAAAGAATGGCCCAGCTCCCTGCCCAAGCCAACATTCAGACCCCACTTGCTCAGCCAGTCACCCGCAGTGCCGTATGGGTTGTCAGAGGCAGGCGGCAGCCCTTCACTCACCCTTGGTACTCGATGTACTTGTAGATCATGCCTGCAATGAGCATGGCGACCAGGGCATAGTACCATGAGGAGACAAACATAAGGGCCAAGCAGAGGCTCATGCCCAGGAAGGACAGCGCCCTGAGCCAGAGTGGAGGAAAGGGCAGAGTCAGGGCAAGAGCAGTAAGGCCCCAGGCCACAGCCTAGCTCGTGCCCCAGCGGCCCTGTCAGGGCCCAGGTCATATGCTGGGTAAGAGAAACAGGTCGAGTCCCCAGCTCCACAATCTCCCTCCCCAGAGTGTTTCACCAAGAGCAACTGCTGCCCAGGAAACCCCAACCTCATCCAGAATAGGGCTCCTGGCTTCCCTGACATCTGCATCAGAGGCCAAGGCTTACCAGTGATAGTACTTGAACCGGGGCCGCCAGTTAGGGGTCCTCAGGAGTGTCTGCACAGCGCAGGCCAGGTTCACAAACAGGTAGCACATCAGAAAGAACCTGTGGCACAGGAGGTGGTTGGCACAGAACAGCCTCCTCAGCAGCCAGGGCCCTGATGTCAGGCTGGACACGCCATGACCCCTCCCTGCATGGGTTCAGCCTGGTCTTCTCAGCCTCACAACACCCACTTCCATGGCCTGAGGCAGATGGGACTTCTTCAGAGAAGCTGTCCTCAGAGCCAGGTTGCAGAGGATGGATATGTCTTTGCTAGCAGGGGAGGAGAGAAAGGGCTGCTGGCTGGGGAATGGTGCATGTAGAACTGGAAAAGGACAGTGGGAAAATCGGTGGGGAGTGCTCAGTGTCTGGAGCTCGACAACTGCCATGCCTCTGGCTTAGGTGACCAGTTGGATAAGGGGGCTGTCATGCATGTGGGGAGGAGGAGCAGACCGGGAGAAGATGACCAGGACCATCTGAATGCACAGAAACATTTGAGAGACACCGCACTGAGTGTGGGAGTCTGAGACGCGGGCAAGGCTGGTTGCGTGAGCCTTTCAGAAAGGCAGCCGAGGAGCAGAGTGGAGGGAGGGGGCGCCAACCTCCACCCTCAGCTGGCAGAGGGGAAGGGCAGACAGGCAGGCAGGGAGACCCATGGAAGAGGTTGTGCCAGGAGCAGGGGCTTCCACAACGGGGGAGTGGTAAGTCCCCTCAGGGGCTGCCAGCAAGAGCCACACGATAAAGACTGAGACATATCCACTGGCTTAGGCAAGAGGGGTCAGTGGTAAGAACAGTTTTAGGTGTGCACTTATGTGAGGGGCAGGAGTGTGTTCAGAGGGACGAGAACACCAGCTTCAGCAGGACTGACTGTGGCTGGGATGGTGGCTGCTCAGGGGGAGGGAGGCTGTCAGGTCTGTAGGCTGAAGGAGGCAGTGAAGGGGAGGCCGCCAAGCAAGGAGCATCCGCTACGGAGCAGGGCGTGCGAGGACCCCGGCATGGGCAGAGGTGAGCACAGCAACCAAACAAGCTGTTTCAGGGACCCCAAGAATCACCCACCACATGCTGATCACCTGCAAGGCGCTGGCACACTGATTTGCCTAGCTGATTCCAGAAAATTTTTTTTTGAGACAGAGTCTCTTTCCGTTGCCCAAGCTGGAGTGTAGTGGCATGATCACAGCTCACTGCAGCCTCGAACTCCTGGGCTCAAAGGATCCTCCTGCCTCAGCCTCCCAAAGTGCTGGAACTACAGGCATAAGCCACAACGCCCAGCCTTTATCCCAGAACTTGGCTTCAAGGCATGAGAGACTGGCCAAGGGTAGAAGTCTGCCAGCTGCCTGCTCTGAGGCAGGCAAGAAAGATATGGGACCTGTTGGTCTCTCTACAGCTTCTATATGTGCTAGGCTTGCTTCTGAATGCAGGGGTGGGCCGAGCCCTGCCAGACAACATCTCCTCATACAGCTTGCCTCCCGGATGGGCCCTCAACAAGAGACACAGTCTCAGGGAGGGACTGGGGTGCAGGGAGCCTTTCCCAAGACCATCCCCTGCCCTGCCCCAGACCCCAGCTCACATGGATAGAATGGGGGCCACCATGTCCAGGGAGGCGATGAGGATGCCCAGCTCAGCGATGAGTGCAGTTAGGAGCAGTGCCCATGTGGGTTCACCATTTGCCTTCCCGTGGCCAAACACCTGTGCACCAGAGAAGGGGCTTGTTCTAGCACCCCCAGGCCACACCTCGGGCCCCAAGCTACAGCCTGGCTTCCATCACCCCCAGTGCCTTCCTCGGGGCTCAGGCCACCCCCATGCCTTTCCCTATGGGTGTCACACATTTCCCTGACTCCATCTCACTAGGCCTCTCTGCTTTGGATGCGCCATAAAAAGCCACAAGGATTCTGAGTCCAAGCAGCTCTGCCGACAGCAGGGCAGGGTCAGGGCAGGTCTCAGTAGCTCCTTATGGATGGCTGCATGGTCCTGGGACCACTGTGGGCAGGACATGTTGCATCCACATTCCAAACTCTCTCTCTCCCCAGTCAGTGTGAGGGGCCCAGGAGCAGCCAGGCACGGGGCAGGGAGGCAGTGCAGAAGGGCTCACCCGGAGAAAGGGGATGATGTTGTCCTTGGCAATGGCCTGCAATAGGCGTGGTGCCCCAGTGAGGCTCTGGAGGCCAGCACCACAAGTTGAGAAGAAGGAGCCGATGACAATGACCCAGGGTGAAGGCCAGGCCAAGGTGCCCACCACTAGGTTCCTGCTGACACCATCACCGTATCTGCAGGGGCCGCCCAGAGTGAGAGATGTCAGGGGTTATGAAGGATGGCTATGGTGGACAGTGGAGACCTCAGTGGAGAATGCCAGTTCTACCACCCCCTATCCTTCCCCTCTCAGCCTAGCCCTGACCCTGATGTCACCATCCTCTCAGAAGCAAAAGTCCTGGAGGGGCCTGACCCATCTGCTGGCACAAACCACCAGTGGCAGCCAGCAACCTGAGGACACATGTGTGACCACACATGGTGGGGGACTGGTGTGGGACAGGCAAAAGCTGAGCCACTGCCACAGAGCCCAGCTCACTCACTTGTCCCGGAGCACCACACCCTCGATGCAGGCACCAAAGAGAACCACGCTGCTGAAGTCTGTAGCGGTGTCAAGGAAAACTAGGCCTCCGCTGCTCTGCTGTGCCTGCTTGCTTCCTGCGCAGGACCATGTGCCCCTCACCCCAGCCTCAGCTAGGATACCTACAGCTGATGGTTTCATGGTGTGTACACGTGTGCCCCAAGTATGTGTGAGGAGGTGGGAAGATATGCATGTGTGTGTGGGGTGTGTCTGGACATGCCGGCTGGCAACTTACACACAGGCCAAGTACCTCCTGTTCCCTGCCCCACCTGCCCCAAGCCTAGGAAAGGATACACACAAGGGAGGTTGTAATGATGGCCAGAATGGTCCCCACCGGGATGGACTTCTGGGCGTCACGGAGGTCCCCAGAGCGGTTTGAGCCGGCCATGATGCCTCCAAAAATAGACCAGATTCCCTCAGGGACTCCCCAAGATGGGGAACAGGGCTAGATGGGTGGGCAAGGGGAACTCACCTGTTACGGAGGGGAAGAAGATGCCAACCAGCACGGTGAAGGATGTGGCAATGTCAGCCACCACATATAGGGGCAGGCTCTCCTTCAGGCCAACAGCATCGGTGGAGGGCAGCCCGTGCTTCTCCACAATCTCACCCTTCTCCAGGTAGGTGCTCCACAGGTTTTCTGTGGGGGCAGCAACATCACAACCACAGCCCCTACCTACTTCCCTGGGGCAGTTTGGGGCAGCTCAGCCAGAGCCTGCAGACAGGGAAGCTCTAGGGACTCAGGGGACAGCTTCAGCTCAGTGACTATATCACCAGCCACAGGGCTGTGCTGGCCAGTGAAGGGGCTGTCCGGTTAGGAGTCTGACAGACAAAGGTAGCTGAATCACCACCAGCCAGAGCCCGCCACTGCCTGCTTCATAGACAGAGGCCCTTTATGGGTCCTGTGGGAATATCCCAAAGCAATGTTAGGGGCTGGTGGCCGGTGGGGAGAGGGGCTGCCAGAATTTTCTGGGGCTGCTGCCGCCCTGGGATGCTGGCCAAAAAGGCTCCGCTCACCCAAAATTCAGCTGCCAGGAGCCAGGCTGAGAGGACACTGCTGAGCTGGGAAAACAGCCAGACCTGCCCCCATTCCCGAGCTGACCATACAAGGACAGCTCTGTGCTCTGCTCTCCTGCCCAGCCTGTGGGCTCAGGAGCAAAAGGGGGAGAAGACCCACCCTGGAGCACACCAGCAGCTGCTCCGGGGATGCCAGGGATCTCGGTCACATTGTTGAGCAGGAAGTAGGGGTCACAGGAGTCAGTGGTAAGGTTGGGGCTGTGGCAGAAGAAACTCCATAGCTGAGTGGCCACTGTCTCATTATCCTCCACGGTCGTCTTAGCACAGATGTCAAACTGGTCCCGGGACAGGGTCCTGTTGCCCAGCATGCATACCCTATGGCAGAGGAAAGCACTAGTACCTGCTCAGCTGGAGGCCCCAGCCTGTTCCCGTCCTGCATTCTCTGGGACCTGGGACATCAAAGGCTGTCTAAGTGGGAGAGATGTCAATGTAATGCCTGGACAAATCCCCAGGTTACTTACGGAAACACGGGAGGGTCAAAAATAGACTTGATGCCCCCAGCATAGATGGAGAGGATGGAGATGATCACACAGGCCAGGAAGAGTGAGGCAAATTTGTTCACATACTTGACACCAACAAATACCACCAGGGTCATGAAGGTCAGAAAAATGGTTCCATACACCCGCATATTGTTCAACGTGGCACTTGATGTGTCATGAGCACCCGATGGGTAAAAAATGGCAGCTGGTGGGGCAATGTAGGTCTGAAACAAGAAGACACATAAAGACAATTAGATCTTATTTAGAGAGTCAGGAGCATTTTGGTTTTCTTTCTTTTTTTTTTTTGAGTTGGAGTCTCACTCTGTCACCCAGACTGGAGTGCAATGGCACGCTGCTCACAGCCACCACAGCCTCAACCTGCTGGGGTCAGGCAATCCTTCTGCCTTAGCCCTCCACGTAGCTGACCACAGCATACACTACCACACCTGGCTAATTTTTCGATTTATTGTAGAGATGAGGTCTTGCTATGCTGCTCAGGCTGGTCTCGAACACCTGAGCTCAGGCAATCATCTCGCCTCCACCTCCCAAAATGCTGGGACTATAGGCCATCGTGCCCGGCTTGGTTTTCTTTTTAAAAGAGTACCTAAAAGAAGCCAGTCACAAAAGACCACATACAGTATGATTCTGTTTGTACGGAACATCTAGTATAGATAAATCCAGGGAGAGAAAGCAGATTAGTGGTTACCAGGGCTGGTGGGGAGTGGAGAGGGACTACTAATGAGGTTTCTTTTTGGGGTGACGAAAATATTTTAAAACTGATTGCATGATGCTGTGAACATACTAAAAGCCATTGAATTATACAGTTTTAATGGGTAGTGAATTGTATGGTATGTAAATTGTATCTCAATACAACTGTTATTTAAAAACAAGTAAACAAACAAAAAGGATCCAGACATAGGAGCCAAGCTGAATAGCTAAATAGCCAAAGTGGAACAGTTTGAGCAACAAAATAAACAATGATAGTATTGGATTACAACCCAAAGAATAGAATAAACACCCAGAAGTCCATCCAGATACAATTACATGGCTGAATAAATAGATGGGGAGAAAAGACAAATTTTTCTTACAGAAGAATTCCAAATAAATGTAAAAGAAATATGAGAAATAAAAAACAAACAAAAACACCCACAATCAGAAGATCCAGGTGCAGGGTCCACACTGCAGGTAGAAGACCTGGAGGTGGGAATAGCCAGGCAGTCTCTCTAAATATCTCCAACTCTCTGGATCCCCAGGGACAGGCACCTATCACCTGTGCCCCCCACAGCTCCTCTAACCCTTCTCCCCCTGGTCAGGGCAGTTCAGTGAGGAGTGAGAAGTTGACTCTGTGAGAGCACCCATGGGGCACACGGAGAGTGGGCACCGACTGCCAGACAGTGTCCCAGGGCTGCTCGCCCAGATTAAGAGACAAAGAAAAATTGGATCCAAAGGACCCTGGCACAGAGCCTTGAGGGAGCCTTGGGAGAGAGCTCCAGAGCCCACACAAGCCCAGAAGGCAGTCTCTGCGTCACCACCAAGATCTGTCACTGAGCTCAATCCAACAGTTCACAGACCCCCTGCCATGGTTAAAATGGTGTCCAGGTAGATGGAACGTCAGGGTCAAGGTGAAGGCAGCCAAGCCCCTTCCCTCCCTGGCCCACACCAGCATGTAGGTGAAAGGGAAACCAGTCTGAGCAAAGGTCTTTCTCCCTCGGGGAGGCCTCCCACTTTATAACCCCCAAGCCTTGGCCAGAGGTGAGGGGGCCATGAATAGCCTGGCCCTTCTGTTTGGAGTCCAAAAGGACTATCTGGACATGACCAGAGTTGGCCAGGGCTTAGCCTGACTCACCAGAAGGATCTCGATCGCCCCTAGGATGTACATGGCTGCTGCAAATGTTGTTCCCAGGTAGAAGCACAGGCCCACTGCACCTCCGAATTCTGGCCCCAGCGAGCGCGAGATCATGAAATAGGAGCCTCCAGCTACAGCAGAGAATGGAAAGTATACACAGGTCAAGGCTGGTTCTCCTTCTAGGGGGTCTCCCCATGACAAGCCCTCACAACTCCCCAGAGGGACAAGGACTACTTTTCCTATTTACAGATAAGTAGAGGGGTTGAATGAATAAGTAAATAAATGGGGAGAAGGGACAAATTTTTCTTAAAGAAGAATTCCAAATAATAAATGTAGAAGCAATATGAGAAAGAAAACAAAACCAAAAAAGCCCCAAAACTAGAAGATCCAGATACAGGGTCCATGCTACCTTGTCCAAAGTTGCACAGTTGGTAAGTGGCCAGGCCGGCAGTGGATGCCACTCCCTTCTGGCTTGAATGTTCAGCATGGGCCAGTGAAATGACTACTTTGTTGAGGCAGCTGTGGGTTTGTAGCAGTGGCTGAGTGGCCGCTGTCCTCCAACTTCCTGCACTCAGGCCAGTCGTCCCCACAGCCTCCTCTAGCTAGGTATGCCCTATCACAGCACACCTCACTCCTCCTGAGGTGGGATGAGACCAGGGCAGGTTCATGTCTTGTTCAGTCTTTTGTCCCTAGGGCAGAGTACAGGGCCTGCCACCAGGGGAGTACCCATGGCTGACCCTCCTGCCTTGAGTCTGTGCTTCTATCAGTCTGGCAAGACTGAGTATTAACCCTGGGCCCCAGCGTGGCAAGCATACAGGGAACAAGAGTGGTCCCATGTTGCTGATTTTATCTGTTGCTGATACTTCTCTAGTGAAAATCTGGAAACAGGGATCCAGAAACTTAAAAAGGTCAATCCCCTTCATGTTGTGATCCCACTTCCAGGACATTCTCCTAAGGGAACTGCCAGGGACATGAACAGAGATTTGTGTTCAAGGCTATTCATGACAATATTTACAATAATGAAAAAAGTGAACCCACAGGTAGAAGAATAATCATAAATTAGGTTATAGTCTACCACAGAGAATTCTGTTCTAAAAAACTGTTTTCAACAGTTGAGAAATATACACATATATATTTAGGAAATACAAATATATATATATACATATATATATATAGAGAGAGAGAGAACATGCAATACTTTACATATATTGCTTTTGTGGGGGTATTTTTATACTAACAACACAATACAACAGTAGTCTCAAACTCTGTCAAGCAGGGAAACTTCTAAGTGGTGGCACTGTCTTAGAGTCAGGAATTAGGATCACATCAGAGAACTGCTTGAGGGGTAGGGGTAAGCAATGAGGGTTCCCGGGCAGGTCAAGGCAGATTCTGGGCCCTGTTCCCCCTGCCAGGCCTTGGGTGGTGCTGACCCACCTGGGACTACACCGTTGGTGGCGATGGCACTCATAGAGATGGCTGTCAGCAGGGTCTGTGGGAGGAGGGCCTGGGTGAGCAGCTCAGCTGGGTGGGCTCTGTGAGGCAGCCACAGCCCACGCCCAGCCCACCCCATCCCGCCGGAACACTCACACAGCAGCAACAGATGAGCACGATGAGGAGGGCCTGCAGGACACCAGCTGTGCCCACCATCCAGGTCAGCCGCAGGAAGAGGATAACGCCGAAGATGTTCTGCAGGCAGGGTAGGTACACCCCCATGAGGGTGCCCATGCTGGGTGCCTACATGCAGGAGGGGGGAGGGTACACCATGGAGGGCCAGCCCTAGTCACTCAGTAAATCCTCACCCCCAGAGGAGTCCTGGGGAACACAGGAGGTATGGGTGACTAGGTCATGACTAGCTAGGATATCCCTATTGACTTTCATATAGGCAGGCAGTTCAGACTGGGAAGATGTAAACCTCGATTAATTTTAAAACCCCATGTGTGAGTTTTTGAACCTTAAATTCCCCTCAAGGTGTGGCCTCCTTCCCTCCCTCTCTTCGGTTAAACTTCTGGACAAAGAGGCCTATCCTCAGATCTCTATCTTCTCACTCAGGAGGCCTCAAGTCACTTAAGCCAAAGTCCAAGAAGTTGTCTCTGGCCCTCCCTCTCTCCAAACCCTCCACTCCAGTCCAGGTAAACACTGACTCCTGCCCAGTTCACTTCTCTGCTACTCTAAGATCAGCCTGCTTTGCCCCAACCTTAGTCCTTCAAACCTGAGGCAGTACGCATGGGGCTTCTGAGTGGTACCCTCCCGTACTAGTCCTCTCCACATTCTAGCCCACTCTGCGGCTGAAGCAGGTCTCTGAAAACCAAGTCCAATCTCATCACCCATGCTGAAAACCCTCCACATTGTTCTGTAACCCAGTGTGTGGCCCAAATGTTGTCTACCACCAGATGTGTCCCATCACTCCCTTGTCAGTGCCAGCCCCTGACCATATGGGTCCCTCAGATTCTCTGAACCTGGGGCACGTGCTGGACTCTGCCTCAGGAGGTCAGCCCAGCCTCACTGCCTTCAGGAGGTTTAACTGTTACCTCTTCCAGAAAGTTCCCTGGAGGAGTTGCCTTAGGTGGAGTCAGTACTCCCTCTTGCATTCCCTCAGCATCTGATATGCCTTCTATTATAGTTGTCATTACAGGTCCCAGTAACTATTTACTCATACATCTTGTGGTCACAATGGGGTAGACCTGGTTTGTTTACTGTTCTATCTCCAGCAAGCCCTGCAGGTATCCAAAAGGTGCTTCTGAAACCAGTGGGTAGTGCTCTGGAAGCCTCTGGGACATCCTGCTGGGAAAATCCTACAGAGAGAGTATTCAGGCTGTAGAACAGGTGAGGAAGATCTAATGTGTAGATTTCTCAGCTATCTAAGGACAGAGTAGGGGCCAGTCAGGAGGCCAGGGCAGAGGCTGAGAGTACAGAGGCAGGCTGCCATCTTCTTGAAGAACTGAGTCCCCAAGAGTGCAGCCTGGGACAGTGGGACCTGAGAACTTCCACTGGAGCCCCAGCAAAGCATCCTGCTGCCCTGAAGCTGGGGTGGGAAGAGACCTACATGGCCAAGGACCCCTTCTGATGGGTCCCTGCCTAGGGCAGGAGCTATGTGCAGACTGAATGATCTCAGGAGGGACTAAGCATGAGTTAAGTGGTTCCTCATCCTGTCCTGCACAGTGCAGTGTGGGTGACAGATACGGTTCATGTGGGCTCAGTCTGAGCTCTTCTCAGAGGATATCACCCACTGAATAGTGGCAGCAAGAGCGCCTAGTCCCACCCCCATTCTAGGCTGAGTCACTCTGACAAAAGGGCAGTGTGGGAAAGGGCAGGGCGGGCCGGAAATGCTTTCTGCATCCCCAAATAACCTCTGGCAGCCTCAGAAGGTCATCAGGCCAGAACCGGAGCCTGTGCTGGAGCAGCTGCTAGGGAGAGGCTGCCTTTGGGCCTTGGCATAGTCTGGTTGGAGGCCCACACTTCCTACTTCAAGTCTTCCTTTTCTGAGGCCCCTGCTCAGACTCACCCTGAGTGAGGACCACAGCGCCTCAACCCTAGATCCCTAGCTTCCTACTGACTCCCTGAACACTTGACCAGACTCCTCTTTCCTCCACAGAAAAGCCACTGGAGCTGGGACATCCAGCCACCCTCTCATGTGCTTACTGTGGGGCCAGATGAGCTGGGTAGCTAAGTCTAGGCTGGACCCCAGCATCTTCACAGGCTCCTCATTAGGCCAAGTGACCAAGGCCCTTCACCAGCCCAGACTTCCTTCCCACACTCCTGTTGAGACACGAATTACCCTTTTTGATTTAGCTCCCTTGGTCTAAAGGTTCAGGGTTGAGGCTTTTACCTAAGAGTCCTATCACCCATTGCAGGCAACAATCTCAGAAGCTGAGACACCTCTGCAGTGCTGCATAGAAATAGACAGACACAGCCAGGGTTCTCTGCTATCTGTAGTCCAGGACATGCCAGCAAAATCACAACCAGCTGGACAAGGTGAGGGTTGGGTCTGTGAAATCTCAAGGTATCAGTTGTCCTCTCTGAGATGTGGGTTGATTTGCCACCAGGAAGGGCAAGGTGAGTGGCGCACTTCAGCTGGGTCTACCCTCCCTCCTGGGCCCATCCCAGTGAGGCTCAAATCTCAGGAGCAGATCTGAGGTTGGAAGCCTGGCTTATTCCAACCAGGAGTTCCTTCTGCTTGTGCTAACCTTCAAGAACATTACAGCCAGTGCCAGACTCCAGCTCCTTCTAAGACACACCTGCTCCCCAAATCTCATGGATTCAGTTTGTGGAGAGGGAGGGTCCTTTGCCTCCAAATGGAAAATGTAGAAAAATCTCCAGCCGGGCTCGGTGGCTCAGACAGTAATCCCGCGCCTTGGGAGGCTGAGGTGAGTGGATTGCCCGAGCCTGCGGGTTCAAGACCCGCCTGGGTAGCGAGACCTCATCTCTACAATAAATAAAGCCAGGCGTGGTAGCACACACCTGTAGTTCTGGCTACTTGGAAGGCTGAGGTGGAAGGATCGCCGGAGCCCAGCAGGCGAGGCTGCGGTGGCCGGGAGCGGCCACTGCACTCCAGTCTGGGCGACAGAGTGAGACTCCAACTCAAAAAAAAAAAAAAAAAAAAGAAAAATTTCTAGCCCTCAAGTAAGCTGAGCCCCATCACACAGAGGAGCTGGGCAAGGATGTGGAAGTCAGCCAAAAGAGAAGAGAGGCTGAAGGGTCAGAGGACTGGATGGTTCACAGATGATGGGACCAGGACAGGGGACAGGGAAGCCCCACAAGACAGTGCCAGGCTCCAATCACAATACACGACCCCCTACTCTAGCGCTCAAGGAACTCAGGGGCTGTTGGAGGAGTCTGCCAGTGGAGCCCTGGGCCAACATAGTGAGGGACAGGAGGGTTTGTCATTTGCTCTGGCTTGCATGGCCTCAAAGGAACAACCAGGCTCCTTGCTCCAAAGGCAACACCCTTATCCACCCTGATATGATGCCAGTACTCTGGCATTCTACGTACTTATCTCACAAATATGTCCCCCACAAAATCCACAAATACATAGATCTGCCTCCCAGTGTCACACATTGATCTCATCTAGCTGAGTTCCCTTAGGCAAGTTAGTTAAGGCCCCTGACACTCAGTTACCTCATCTGAAAAGCAGGGATTATAACAGCACCTGCCTCACAGTTTTGTTGTGAGGATGACATGGGACAACCCAAGCCCACGGCTTAGCATGGTCCCTCACACACACAGTGAGGGTTATTCGTTTCACTGTCTTTCTGAGTGTCTCTCTGGCCCTCTGCCCTCCGAAGGAGCTCCTCATTAGCCTACCCCTTGAAGCCTCTCTGAGCCCAACACACTCAGTGCCCTGCTTACTACACCTGGCACCCACATCCCATGTGGTTCACCACCATGTGGGAGGACAGCCAATTCCATGGTGTTGTGTCTGTCTTCCAAGGTGTGGTCCCTCTGCTGCCTCAACCAGCTTACCTCGGCTGCTCTCCGGCGGGTACTCTCTCCGCTCTCAGCCTCCTCATGTTCCTTGGCGCCTTGGGTGAGGTTGGTGTAGCTGACAAGCTTGCCCAGAAGAGATGACACCTTTGGGCGAATGTCCAGCTCTTCCTGTAAACAGAGCCATGGGGCAAGATGGCAACGGGCCAGGCCAGGATCAAGCTACCTATGTGTATCCAGGAGTCTGGCCCCTGGCCCTATGCCAAATCCAGAGACGGGCCTGGGCCTGATCCCAGCTCTTGCCTGGGGAAGCCCAAGCCAGCCAACTAGACAGGTGTGGGCACCACACGCCAGCACACGGCACTCAAAGGCCCAGCCCAGTGGCTGCTTTTCTCTGCCACACCTTGGCTGCAATCACTGCCAGCCCATTTGTGAAAATCATCTGCCTCAGGGGAGAGAGGGTAGGGCAGGGCACGGCTGGCAGGCAGGCGAACAGCACACTTCATCTTACCTGTTCTGCCCGGCTACCTCCCAGCTATGGCTGGGCCCCTCTGAGATTCACATATACGCTCAACTCACCCACAAAAAAGCCACTCTAGTCACCTCAGGGAACCAAGGAAGGTGAAAGTGAAATGCCTGGGACAAGTGAAGTCTCTCTTATCTGCCCAAACACTGATCTCCCCGATGGTCTTCCTCCAGGCCCCTGTCCCAGTGAGTACTCACATCAGGCCTGTGGGATCCTGACCTAATCTGAGGTAGGGCCAGAACAAGGCGTTCACTATAGAATCTTGCTGCTTTCCCAGATCAGGAGGCCTCCCAGGGCTCCCGGCCCCAGCAATGTCTAGTCTTTCTCTGCTCTTGCAGCCTTCTCAGAGAAGAGGCCTTCATTGGCCTCTTGCCTACATTTAACCTTTCCCTATCTGTCACCTCCCTTCTGACCCTACACACAGGAAGAAGTTGGTTTGGAGTGAAGATGTAAATCCTTTGGGGCATGTGGAGATGGAGGAGCCTTCATTATTCAGTCATGGGGTGGCTGAATGCATGGGTGAGCATTTCGAAGTCTAAATCACATTTTAAATTCAGAACTCGAGGCTGAGGTGAGTGGATTGCCTGAGCCCACGGGTTCGAGACCCGCCTGGGCAGCGATTTATTTATCTCTATAATAAATCAAAAAAATCAGCCGGGTGTGGTAGCACATGCCTGTAATTCAGGCTACTTGGAAGGCTGAGGTGGAAGGATCACTGGAGCCCAGCAGGTCCAGACTGCGGTGGCCGGGAGCGGCCACTGAACTCCAGTCTGGGCGACAGAGTGAGACTCCAACTCAAAAAAAAAAAAAAAAAAAAATTCAGAACTCATATCTCAGTTTGTGTCTGAAAAGGATAAAATTCAAGTATAGAGGCATAAATTTGGCAATCTTCACAGAGACCTGTCCACTAAGGCTGAAGATGGGGACAGGGGGAGTATATCCAGTGGGAAGGACCAGGCCTCAGTGAACTAGAGGGGGACAGAGTTGGAAGAGCCAACCCGGAAAGACAAGGAAGAGTCCATGAGAGAGTAAAGAACCATGAGGTGGGAGAAGAACTAAGAGTGGAGGGAAGAGAGCAAATCCTGAGGTGGGATGACCTGAGGGGTGGTCACTTTGCTGAAGGGTTGCAAGGAAGTCAGAAGTGAATAGCCCTGGAGGTGGCAATGGGGGTGGGGTTGAGTAGCCTCGGATAAGGTAATTGCAATTCACAGAGCCAAAGGAACTGCAGCCTGGCTGCTATGAGAACAAGGCAGACAAGGGGAGACTAAAGGAGCAAGACAGAGGAGGCAAGCCATCCAGCCCACCTGCTTAGCTGAAGCTTGGGTTCTGCCAGGCGCCTGCCCGCCCACCTGCCCACCAGAATGGCTCTCCAGTTACCTCAAACAGTGCCAGGTTCCTGTCATAGTAGTCATTTCCTCTGGAAGCCTCCAAAGGGCAAAGAAAAGGACTGCTCTCTCTGTGGTTGCCATGTCCTGTGAAAAGAGAGGGACAATTAGGGGATGCTCTCCAAGCTTTCAGAACATCATTTCTCTGGAGCACCTTGGAGGCCGCAGCCGCACGTGTGGGCACCGAGGGGCGGAGCCAGCCAGAGAGGCGTGGCCCGCCCTCAGATCGCTCAACTCCCTTTCCGGGCCTTTCTGGAGTACCCAGAGTGTAGGATGTCAAGGGCTCGGTGTCCTCAGGGACTGCCTGGACGCTGCCCTCCAGATAGATGAAGCCACACAAAGAACCTTCGGCTGCCATGGCCTGCTAGCTACCCACCATGCACTGCGCAGAGGCATCCAGCAGGGCAGCCCGAGGCATGCTGGGAGGCGGGCCAAGCACAAAACTAAAGAGCATAAGTGGGCGCAAGGAGCCAGCTAGGGTAGCCTAGGAAAGACAGGCTGGTGGATGTTGGACTGAGTGGGGACAGGAATGGGAGCCCGGACTGTTGGCAGGGTCCTGGTGTAGGTCTCCTTGCCCCCAGATACCATCACCTGCCCCTACGTACCGCAGACTAACCTCTACTCACCCGCCCAGGCTGGTAAGAGGATGTCCCAGCTCCTAAGTAACCTGGCTGAAAGGAGGCAAGTGCTCTTTTTTCATAAGCCTGTCTCAACTCCCAGAGCTCAACTGCTTTTTCTGGCCTCCCATCATTCACACACTTCCCTGTTTTCCACCTCTGGCCCCTCTGAGTCTTGGTGGATGATATTCCAGCTTTCCACCAAGCAGGTGGATGACACTATGCATTCCTTTTCTAGATGCTAAGTGTTTGTCCCACCCTAGATAGCCTGGCAGCCCCGTATTGATTCAAGGTCTCACAGAAGAAGGAAGCAAACATCTTGGTTCAAAGAAGTCACCTTGGTGTTGGATGGCAGCAGCATGTAGTTTTGACAGAAGGGCTGGCATGGCTTCCAGTGATGGAAATGGTAACAGAAGGCCGGGTTCGGTGGCTCAGCCTGTAATCCCAGCACTTTGGGAGGCTGAGGTGAGTGGATTGCCTGAGCCCGCGGGTTCAAGACCCGCCTGGGCAACTTGACGAGACCTCATCTCTACAATAAATCAAAAAATTAGCTGGGCGTGGTAGTGCACGCCTGTAGTTCCAGCTACTTGGAAGGCTGACGCGGAAGGATCGCCGGAGCCCAGCAGGTCGAGGCTGCAGTGGCTGGAAATGGGCACCAGAGTGAGACTCCAACTCAAAAAAAAAAAAAGAAATGGTAACAGAAGTATCCTCACCAACCCAGACTATTGGTGTGATTGGGCCATGCACTGGCCATGCCCTAACCTTTTCTGTTTTTGTGTTTGTTTTTTTTTCTGAGTTGGAGTCTCACTCTGTCATCCAGGCTGGAGTGCAGTGGTACACTCATGACCACGGCAGCCTCAACCTACTGAGCTCAGGCAATCCTTTTGCCTCAGCCTTCCAAGTAGCTGGAACTACAGGCATGCACCACCATGCTTGGCTAATTTTTTGAGTTATTGTAGAGCTGAGGGCTCACCAAGTTGCCCAGGCTGGTCTCGAACCCGTGGGCTCAGGCAATCCTCTCACCTTGGCCTCCCAAAGTGCTGGGATTATAGGCTTGAGCCACCCTGCCTGGCTTCCTTTCCTGTTTAAATAGGCCACAATTCACTTCTCTTGTTTGCAGCTGAGAATGCTGACTGACGCATCCTTCTCCAGCTGGTACAACTTCTTGCTATTAGCATGAGATTTAGCTTGCCTTCTGTGAGCCAACAACCACTCAGTAGGTGCTGCACTATAGATCCTTTTTTTTTTTTTTTTGAGTTGGAGTCTCACTCTGTCACCCAGACTGGAGTGCAGTGGCATGCTCACGGCCACTACAGCTTTGACCTGCTGGGCTCAGGCAATCCTTCTGACTTAGCCATCCAAGTAGCTGGAACCACAGGTGCATGCCACAACACCCAGCTCAGTTTTTGATTTATTGTAGAGACAGGGTCTCGCCATGTTGCTCAGACTGGTTTCAAACCCCTGAGTTCAGGCAATCCTCTTGTCTCTGCCTCCCAAAGTGCTGGGATTACAGGCTTGAGCCACCACACCTGGCCGACTATAGATTCTTTATCACCCAAGGAAACTTACAGGTAAAGTGTGCCCACGATAATTTCCGGAGCAAAGTCAGTTTTTTCTTTCCACAGCATGTGAGAGTGTTACATCTGCTCAATCCCATGTAGGTCAATGCCAATGGCTCAGTGGAGAAAGGCAGCCATAGGTCAAGTCGGCTTACTGGATCATGTTAAAGTCCAGTAGAGGCACATGGTTTCTCAGATACTGTATGACATTTACATTCTTTCAATGCTTGCTCAGGATCAGAACAAGGAGTCACAAGAAAAATCAGAAAACCCAGTAACACACTGCCCATTACATTTATGGCCCTTCAGTGAGCAGCCTCGTGTCTCCCTTGAATAAATTAGATGCTTCATTTTGTCAGCTATACAGCTCATCTTACTTCCCTTTCTGCCTTGACTGTCAGGAGTCCCCAAACTAAATTTACTCCTTATATAGTCACTACCTGCCTCATCTCAGAGTCCTTGTCCTCCTTCCCTGCATGGTTTTTTAATCTTCCTGACAGTAACAGTCCTTTGGGGAAGCACTTTTGTTGCATATTTCTTCTGATCCTTTTGTGGAAGTAGGTTGGAAATAATTTATTCTAAACTCATATACTGCAGCCTTCTTCACCATTGTTGTCTGTCTTTCTGAGAAAATGTAGAGCTGAGCATACAGCAACCTCCTGAAAATGCCTGTGAATGGTTCTCTGAGACCTAGTCATTCCTTTCTCCCTTCAGCCATCACTCCAGGTGGCTCAAAGCCCTTCTAAGAGTTGTCTCTGGTCCTCACAGCAACATTCCAATAGATAATATCTAGCTCCTCTTAGTGACAAGGAGAGTAAGGCTCAGAAAGGTTTGGAGGCAAAGTCACCTGTGAAAACCACACCTGGGCCCCAGGGTCCACCAGAGCCAGATGCGGGCTGAACTGCAGACCCCAGTCCATCCATGGTGCACCCTAGGGTGCAACACAATTGTTTAACATAGAGAAGATTGTCTGGGATATGCAGTTTAGCCAGGGTATGCATATCCAGGCCTCTGGGTGTTCAGATGGCCAGTGGCCTGGCTTGGATTCCTGGCCTTCGTTTGTGTGACCCAGGTAAACCTGCCTATCCACTCTGGGCTGCCTTGGTTTCCTTGTCTATGAAGTAGAGATAGCAACAACTGATTTTCCAACTGCCAGATACACCAGAAAAGGGACAGTCTGGTGCCAGACACCTAGCAGGCTCTCCTCGTAGTTCCCCAAAACTCCCACAGAATTGTGGGATTGTGTGGAGGGGGTCTAAGCAGTGGCTGGATGTCTGTACTGCCCTCAGCTATTCCAGAAATTCCAGGGCAGGTCTAGGCATGCCAGCCAGGCTGAGGTTGCGCAGATACCACCTGAGACCCCTAGTAAATATAAGCATGGCCTAGGCCTGGGAGCAGTCTGCAAGGTACACAGTTGTGTTCCCACCAGCAACTGTAGCTGCATCGGCAGCAAGTGACCTTCCTGATCCCTGTGCACACAGATATCCGCCTGAGATGCCCTTCAAGGACCTCCCTACTCCCCTGCCCACAGGCCAAGGTGGGCTGGATTAGTATGCCCATCTATACCTCTCGGAGCAGAGGTGGGGGCCTTGAGGTGGGGGGATCCAGGAGATGGACCCGAGGCCCTCTGCTTTTGCCCCTCTGATCCTTTGGAGTCCCCACCAAGGATCAAAATCACTCACCGGGGTGCAGGGTGTCCCCCATCCTGTGGAAAGCCAAGGTCAGTAAGAGGAGGAGGAAGAGAAGGAGGGTAGTGGGAGGAGCTGGTGTCGCCTGGGGGGATCTACCAGAACCTAGCCAATGTGACTCCAGGTCCCTCCAGTAACCCTGCAGGGGCCAAGGCGGAGCCAGAGTCTAGTTCAGCTCTGCTTGCCTGCCAGGCTGATCCTAAGGATGCAGTCTACTGTAGTCTCTGGAAATATAGATCCTCCCAGGGATAGGGGAGCAGGGATGTTGGCTCCTGCTCTGATCACTTGAACCAAGCTAGGGGCAGACAAGGGCATGGTGGAAAGCAGGGAGGAGGAAGGGCACTCATGCAGCTGTCAAGCTTATAAAACCTCCACAATGTCCAGCAGCCCATGCCACTGTCCTGTGCCACCTCCACACATGGCAATCAGGTGATACACACACACCGGTATCATTCACATCAGGCATGGATCACCTCAGTCATGTCACCATCACAGACAGATCAGAGGTCAAGATCACATCACATGTCAAGAACACATATTTCCTACGTATTCTCCATCATGGTCAGTCACAGACATCACGGGCATTTGTCATCAGTCTCCATCATCCTCATCACTGACAACCTTGCAGGAAACAGTGGCCATGAGAATGTCCAGACCTGACTCAGCCTTCATTCTGTGATGCCCACAGCTACACACTTACACAAGCACTACACATGCATATACCAGGACACATACAGACATGTCCTCCGTGGTGTTCACACTCCAAGGATGTCCCCTGGGGTAGGAGATGGAGAAAGGAGTATGGGGAGAGACAGGAACCAGGGAGGAGAGAGGAGGGAGGAGGAGCTTACATCCAGTCCAGTCCTGACACCCAGGTTAAAGAGTTGAGGTGCTCAAATCTCAAGCCCTTCTCCTTGAGCAAGTTACATAAACTCCACCACTCCCTTCACTCCTTCCTAAATTGGAGTAACATTACTTATCCCATGGGTGACACTGGGAGGATTAAATTAATTAATTCGTGTAAAGTGCCTAGACAAGCCTGGCCGCTTCAGTGCTCCACAGATGCCCACGGCTCTTACAGATCTACACTGGAATCAACACCAGTGCACTTACAGCTAGCCATAGTCCCCCTCAGCAGGCACATCCCTCTCTCCAGCCGGCCGGAGTGCAGGGAGGCACTTGGAGGGAGGAGAGGGAAGAGGAGGGCAAAGGCAGAGATACTGAATCTCAAATGGGCCGCCGAGGTGAGAGGAGGATGCAGGCGGTTCATCAAAGGCGAAGGGGCTGGAGTCGGGGCGACGGCTGTTACCCCAGCCAG